>NW_020229383.1:104466-187027 GCF_003227725.1 Camponotus floridanus
TAATCATAAAGAAATTACATAAGTAAGCATAAATGTTTCCCTTTGTATGATTATTGTATATATTTATAATGTTAACTTATTATTTCTTTTGTTATTACAAGGGATTCTATATTGTACATTTAATTATCGAATTTAATTTTCTATAACATGGCGATTGACTATTATTGTTAGTAATTTGCCTTACGCGTATTATTTTATAATTGGGTTATGTAATATATGCATGTGTCCGATGTACATATTATTAAAATTTGTATCCTTAGTTATTGGTTGGACATTTGTCATGAAATAATTTAATATTATTGTGCAGCGTTAAATTGTGAATTTTTATATTTTGATTATATTATCGTGGAGGGTCATTATTTTCTTCAATTATTATATAGGAAATTGTATATAGGCCTTTTATTATTACGATTTTCTTTTTCAGGTTTCTAGTGGTGAGAATCTACAATTAAGAGAGTGTTTGCGTGGGAGAAGAGAGAGATATTCAGCCTATGATTATGCTACAAGATTCCAACGATACATATATATAAGCATAGACGTTCTTATTATTATATTTTTATTTATTCTTTTGGTTCAACAAAATGGTTTATAATTTAATTTTATTCCATTGAAAAAATTCTTATTAATTTCTGGTTAGCACATACTATGTTTATTTAATAAATTCTGTATGTCATAAAGAATAGTTGGGGGACTTTTATTTATCCGACAGATTCAATAGAAACAGATACGGATTTTAATTCTATTTAATTTATTCTCTTGAATTGTAAGTCATTATATTTATAAATTTTGTTGATGATCATCAGGTACATTTTGTTGTTCCGTTTTGTGTATCTATGTGTATGTCTTGTTTAATAATTAGGTTAGTAGGATCAATATAGCGATTTTATTTCAATATATGTAATAGAATTAATCATGATCAGATATATATATATGTGGGTAGCGTATGCATATTTTGAGTAAAGTATAATTTGAGTGATATTTGAGTCTTATAGTTCTCCTAAATAGTAATGGAGATGTTAGACACAAAATTTCAGATATATATGTATATATAAGAGGCGGTATTTATGCTTGTTTAAAAATGTAATCTTATTTCAACAAGTCTGTTGGTCACGGTATTAGAGTTTATTATTAAGAGTGTCATGTATAAGAGTTATAATTTTTCTTTTGAACGTATTGTACGTTTGTTCTCGGTTATTTGTTCGTAATGTAATGAGTACGTATTTTTACTGAGTGGCTTTATATGAATATATATATATGTCACTATTATAAAGACGATTTTATTTAGTTTTTGCGCAGAGTTTATTTTATTAATTATTTGAATTAAGCATTTTTTGCTTATAAATCAAGTCTTTGCGTCTCCTTTTATATGGTTAGGTCCTTAAGGTTATATTGTTAATAATTATTTAAAAGGGGCTTGTGGAGCAATTCCATTAATGTTAATCGTTGAGGGTTTTGATTCTTACTTTATAAGAGTGTTTCTTGTCTCTACTGGAAAATATGGGATTATTAGATTTGGCTTATATCGATTGGTTTCCTTTACAGATTCTTAAAATTGGGGATCTATGTACGAGTATACGCGTATGAAGGCGGAAAATATTCTAACTATTTGAAGAGTGCGGATTATATATACTTATCGGAAGGATAATTGATTTTACACTTCACGATACTTTAACTAGAACTTAAATCTATTCTACGTAAGTATATATATTTTCTTTTTCTTTCCTTTCATATATTGTTTTTGGTTATTTTCATCTATTGTGTTTTTTTTTTGTTAACAAAATGAATCGTTATCGAATCTGTTTCATTACGATTGATTGTTTGAATAATGAGAAATATTTGTAAATATATATATATTTTAGATTTGAAATTCTTTACATTATTATGGCTTTAAGATTTTCAATATTTTTAATTAAAGTTTATTCAATAAGTTTCCGATGATAACGGTTAGGTCCATTTTGTTAGGTTTTGTCTATATATATATATATATATATATACAGGGTCTACCAAAAGTGTGGAAACCCCTAAATATCTCGGAAAATATACGTTTTACAGAAAAGTGTTTCCAACAAAAGTTGTAGGGTTTAGGAAGATCTATATACTGATTCTATCAGTTTGACCTTGGATGGCGTCGTCAAGGTCAGGTCAAGGTCACATTGACTTTTTTAAATGACACCCCCTACATTTGATTGCATATTCTTATAGCTTAATTCAAGAGCTTTCCAAAACACTATAATAATGTTCATTTTTATTAAGTACTTTGCGAGTTATGAGGGTTGAATGATAGAGTAGCGCCGGTATTAACATTATCCAAGGTGTACTACATGGAGGTTACTCGCTCGGATTTGCATCTGTTGTGTGTGTGATCCAGCTAACTAAGGCAAGATCGATTCCTCAACATATCCTCATATTTCGCTGAAGTCAAATTGCCAAAAAATTGCTCCATAAAACGTGTATGAAACGTCTCGTTAGTTCCTTCATTTACCGCTATGTGACGCACTACATGCAGTCTAACTCGCATTTAAAATTCAACTAAGAATGTATAAAGCTATCAAAGAACGAGCACCTTCTAACTTCAGCTTTGAGCAAGCAGAAATTAATTGTTATCGTCCAAATACAACGTACGATTAATTAAAATTAAACGTTTTAAAAATGGCTGGCGACTTGTCGGAACGTGAAAGAATCACTATCCTCATGATGCGTGGATGGGGTGATAACGAAAGATCGTTCTCTGATGTCGTTCGATTATTTAATGACACGTATCCGAACCGTCGAATTAATAAGTCCACTGTGTTAAAAACAATAGAACGTTTTAGACAAACTGGTAGCGTAAGAAATCGCTCTAAGTCAGGAAGACCATTGTCTGCAACCAACGAAGAAAAACAACTTGATGTTCTGCAGACATTTATTGAAGATCCCAATTCTAGTGTTCAGAGAGTCGCTCAAACTCACGATATTGCTCCCATGTCGGTTTGGAGAATTTTAAAGAAGAACAAGTTCCATCCATATAAATTGCAATACGTTCAAGAATTGCAAAACGGAGATGAGGAGCGTCGTATACATTTCTGTGAAAGAATGATGGCACTAATAGATGTCCGGCCCATCTTCCCTTATCAAATTGTTTTCACAGACGAGGCAACTTTTACCTTAACGGGAGAAGTTAATAATCAAAATTTTCGTTTCTGGTCAGATGAGAATCCGAATTGGGTGCGGGAAACTCACACACAACATCCACAAAAAATAAATGTATGGTGCGGAATAATAGATGGCTATTTAATAGGGCCGTTTTTTTTTGAAGAATATTTGAACGCTCAAAGGTATGAGAGATTACTTGTTGATCAAATAATTCCAGCCATACAGAATACTTTTCCAAATAATTTCCAAGAAATATGGTTTCAGCATGATGGAGCTCCTGCTCATTTTGGTGCAGGACCACGTCGTATTTTAAATGAGACTTTTCCGCTACGGTGGATAGGAAGAAGGAACGGAAATGAGGGAGGAGAGGATTGGCCACCTCGGTCACCAGATCTAACTCCTCTTGATTATTATCTATGGGGATATCTGAAGAGTAAGGTTTACAGAACAAAACCTAAAACCATTCACGAATTGATACAGCGAATAAGGGATGAAATGGCTTTGATACCTTTTGAAACGAATCGTAAAGTCATTTCTACATTCTACCAAAGATTAGCATATTGTCAGGAAGTAAATGGCAGCCACTTTCAGCATTTACTTTAACACATTGAAACACATTTGCAATCGTTTGGTGCAACCTAACCTGATCTCTGTATACACGCACCGCACGCACGCACACGCACACATTTCGAACAATTATTATGATAAATGAGCATCCACAAATTTATTTACTGTTTACTATGTCGATTGCTTTCCAGGTCTTTAAATGCTCGATTGTAATTTGGTTGGGTCTTTGCTTTTGCTGACTGGATCCACGACCGATCTTGCCTTAGTTAGCTGGATCACACACACAACAGATGCAAATCCGAGCGAGTAACCTCCATGTAGTACACCTTGGATAATGTTAATACCGGCGCTACTCTATCATTCAACCCTCATAACTCGCAAAGTACTTAATAAAAATGAACATTATTATAGTGTTTTGGAAAGCTCTTGAATTAAGCTATAAGAATATGCAATCAAATGTAGGGGGTGTCATTTAAAAAAGTCAATGTGACCTTGACCTGACCTTGACGACGCCATCCAAGGTCAAACTGATAGAATCAGTATATAGATCTTCTTAAACCCTACAACTTTTGTTGGAAACACTTTTCTGTAAAACGTATATTTTCCGAGATATTTAGGGGTTTCCACACTTTTGGTAGACCTGTATATATATATATATATATATTTAAATATATTTGCTAATGCTGGTTTTACGGTTAGTTCCACTAGTATAACGAAATTTTATATAGAGTAATGACGATATGATAATATTATAACATTTTATTGATATTTTCTATAATTTTCAGGTATTCTGTAGCGACTTTCAATGAGTGTACTACACATATGCTGTCAGCGAGGGACAGATATATATATATAGACGTTATTATATAACAATAGTAGGTAAAGATTATGATATAGATATAGTTTTGGAATTTTAATATGCGATATAGTGTAGTATAAAGATTTTGAAAATTTTTCATTGCGGGACGTAACACCTCCCCCCTTAAAGAGTCAAAATCCGATAGTTTTCAGAGGATTTTGATTTAGGGAGATTGAGTAGAGTTATCTAAAGTATTTATATGCTCTCTCAAGTGAGAGTAGGTTATAGGCATATTTACTTGGTTGGCGTTTTCCTCATGTTGTGCCTTCTTTCTGGGAGGCTTAACGGGAATTGGTTCCTGGGTGGTTACGTCTGGTGGTGCTGTGGCTTCCATATTTATAATCTGGTTGGCCGGTCTCTCAGGGGATGATGTTCCTCCAGAGTTGTTTTTTCGTTGTTTTTCAGGGTCCCGAGCCAGATGAAGTAACAAATTTGCGAGTGAACTCCATAATGCTCCGAACAGGTGAATACTACATCCATAGACAGTATGTAGGGCGTATCCGTGGATGATAGTGTCGATTGCAAGTTTCACTAGTCGGATGATCATGAATATGCCGACTATTCCGGCTGTTGCAGAGCCGAAATTTATAAATCCTTTCCATATTCTTGAGGCGGTACTTTCCACTATTTTGTTCAAGGAATTTTCGTCTAATAAGTTGTAGACTGATATTCCTTCAGTATTCATAGAGTGTCCAGTTAATCCTCTGGCTATAGCATTAAGCAGTGCTGGTTTCTCTGCAGGAAACATAATATGACTCCGTAATTTTTCAAGATCTTCCTCTGAGTATATTCCGCTCACCGCAAGGGGTCCTGGAGTTAGATATCTCCACGTCAGAGCGGCCATAGGTTTCAATTGATCTGGGGGTAATTGCCTAATTTGGATTTCAGGTGTGATTTGAATCCAGGTATCTTCGATGCGGTACAAGGTGGGTAATTCGATACTACATTCGCGTTCATTACCGATTTTAGTAACAATCCTTGATTTCGGTGTGATAAATAAGGATTCGTTACGTACGGTCACGGGTAATTCTATATAACATTTTCCCGTCTTTCTCACCTTTACCTCAACAGGTATACATTTAATTATCTGGACCGCTTCTCCAGTGGTCACAGCCATGTATCCTGGTCCTTTCATAAGCCGGTAGGCGAATTCGTCAGGTTGAAGCGTAGCGAACGACAACGCGTTCATTATTACTTGCCTTTCCAATTCGCATTTTTGCAAAATGACATTATTATACAGGGATGTCATTTGTTGTCTAACATGTTTCTCGATATACACGAATTTAGAATTCATGTAGGTAAATATATCAAGATTGTTCACAGGTATTGTTCCTCGAGTGGCAAATGTATTTCCTGGTTTAGCTTCCAGGATAAATAATTTTGGATGTTCGGTTCGTAAAAGAGTATAACCACATAGGGGCATCTCTGTGGTTGTCATGAGAGCGAAGGTGATTTCCTGGGTGACCAAACTATAGATAACAGGGGCTTCAGAAGTTTCCTCTGTGATTTTATTGGCGGGTCCTTCGTACAGGACGTCGTATTGATGAAAATTGCAGGTGGTAGTTGGTATGGATTTCCAGAAGGTGTATCCGTCATCTGCATCTAGGCAAAAGCCATCGATGAGATCACAAGTTGTACCGGATTTTAATTTAATTTTCCCGGTATTTAACTGGATAGGAACATAGGAAGATTTCAGGGAAATTTTCACGGCTGCTTGGACGACGACGTCGTCCCATGTTCCGTATGGATCATTATATTGAGCTCCTTTACAGTATCCGTCAACTTGCACACGACCAGCTATGGTGAGGCTTCGGTATGTCGTGTGGTTAGCTTTTATACCGGTAACAAGGTTGCCGTTGCCAAAAGAAAGTGTTCCATCTTGGAGCATTCTCAGGCATTGAGAGTATCCAGTTTCATGCACATAGTCGGCTCTCCCATTATGAACTGCAGAAATATGCGAATGCATGCCGCAATGATAGATATTTCTGGATATTTCGACTTTACACTGTATGACTTCGGTGTAACTATAATCGGATAATTGGAGTAGTTGGATATGGACATCAGTGGTATTAGGTTTTCGTATGTTTAAGTCACATTCGCCAACATCAAGTAAGGAGACTGCCGTTATATTAAGGTGTTGTCCACCGCAATCAAATCCAATTAATGCGATGGTTTCGCCTAAGAGGATTAGTAGGATTAGAGGCTTCATGGTGGTCTGAAATTATTACAGTTCCAATTTGATGAGTATATAAGTAGATATATTAACTTCTGCGTACATAAATATCGGGTATAGTTATAGATAAGCGCATGTGGTTAACAGATTTGGTAGTCTTACAACTAAATGAGTACATATTCATACTAATAAGATATAGTTTGTAATTAGATATATATATATGTATGGGTATATAAAGATTTTTGACTCTAACAATAAAATCATATATGTATATGGATTTTTTCCCTTTTTTTTTATTATATGTATATTTTTTTTTTATATATTTTCCCTTTTTCTTTCTGAATATATTTATGCGTATATATTATGTGTATTTTTATGATTTTTAAATCAT
This sequence comes from Camponotus floridanus, assembly GCF_003227725.1. Lineage (NCBI taxonomy): Eukaryota > Metazoa > Arthropoda > Insecta > Hymenoptera > Formicidae > Camponotus > Camponotus floridanus. The sequence goes on from NW_020229383.1 coordinate 111,589, forward strand.
ACATGTATATATATATTTATGTTTTCTTAACATAGTATATAAGTGTGGATCATTGTGTTACGGTATTAGCTTATATAACTTATAATAGTAGAGTATAGATTTTAGGTCGGTAGGACAGTGAAATGAGGAGTGCATTTTAAAATTTTTCAAATTGACAAAGCTTCTGCCAAGGTCTCTAAGTCATTAGGGTCACTCCTCCTTTCTACTATTCCGTATTCTAAATCTAAAGTACCAGAGTTGACGGACAGTCCCACTAATCGTTTATAGGTGTCCTTCTGGTTCGCTCTAGTTACTTTTTCTATGAATATGTGGTAGGCTCGGAGGCACTTTGCGCACTCTTGGAGAGGACGACTCTCGCGACATAGTTTTCGACAGAGTTTACATTCCTCAGGCGGTACTGTTCCGTACTGGAACGTGTGCGAATATCGAGTTAAGACTCTATTGTAGACCTCGGGTTTATAACAATCGGTACATATAATATACGTGTTATTTGAATTTAACACATCGTGTGTCATAATAGAGACGCATTTTACATATAGGCTGTTAAAGAATGAATCCTCCAGTAGAGGATGTGTTGGTGTTTTTGTTTTCAATAGTGGGCACATTTTGCACCTTGTCCTTTTTAAGCTCGTAAGCCCTGCCTGTGTGTTCTGCAAAAAGCGAAAGCTTCCAATGAGTTTATATTTCCTCCATGGTCTCTTTCATATAAAGCTCGTTCGAGATAGGAGAAAATACACTCGGTGCAGTGCAGGATGGGACGGACAGTTTCCAAGGTGGATTTACAGTATTCGCAGGTAGGAAAGTTTAGTTACCGTAAGTTACCCAATGGCAGATTACTAAATCGGGTTTGATTCTAAGTTGTCTAAGTCTATAGCAAGGACAACACATGCGGGTGGGGTGCGGGTTTTACTGATATATCTTCTATAGAATATGATCTTTCGACAATGCGCTTTATGAAAGTTGGGAAAGTGTGAGGAAAATTGGTGAATGGGGTGGTTACAAGAAGGATCGCCGGCATTACTCATTATGAACCGATCTGTTAATAGTTTCGGCTCGTTATAAATTCTTGCATATGTTCTCCTTGTGAGTAATACAGGGTGCACCTTCTGCAGTCCCACAATGATGTGCACAAGGCTACAGGTCGAGCACATATGTAACATCTAAAGAGGGAGTAATAGGCTGGGGAGAAAACGGATACATAATGGTAGCTAAGGTATAAAAATTCTCCGTTTTCGAAAGGGACGCACGAGTAGCAATAAAGTTGGTCGGTGGAAAGGCTTTTATAAGCATCTAGTTCCTCGTGCACTAACCGGGATAGGATACTATAATCCTCGTCAGAAATCAATTCTAACAGTATATCCATTTAATTAGTTCCACCAGAGTGCTTCCCGTGTGCTAATTCTCTTTCTCTTTCTCCTTGCAAATAGCGCAAGAAACACCTTCGGCAATTGGTTATTGGTGTAATAGTTGATACATTATCATTGCACCGACTACATTTAGTTGTCTCTACATGGGGGAAGTTTTCGGTTAGGCTATGGTAGTTGATGCGATGTAGTGGAAAGTCAATGTACTGTTGACATCTGTTACAGTAATGGTTTCCCGTTTCGCTACAGTAACCGTCGAATTCTTCGTGTATTACTAGATAAGGGGTGCCTGAAGATGATTGGGACAACATATTTATGAGGTGGACGAGGAAGGTCCCTGCTCAATAGATGGAAGGTTATTAGGGGCGGTGTCCCGAAGGATTTGTACAAGGTTCCTGATACATATGAGACAGGTAGAGAGGGGTCTTGCTATGGAGATTGGGCGTTGGCAATATATACACAGGGTTCGGTAGGGATGAGGGGCGAAGGAAATGATGTGTGAATCGATAGGAAGAAAGAATCGTTGGTTAGAGGGAGTATGTAGGAGGCAATAACATGCACAGCAATAATGATGTAAATTATTTAGATTTAGATAACCGTGTAATTTAATGCATACGACATTAGAAAGTGGTTGAGTCATTATAAAGAGTCAATTGCGTATGGTGCGGACAGCGTAAGGATATTGTAGATACAGTAGAGACATTGATTTAATGCTCTCAGGGTGATAAGTGAATGGAGACAAAGACTACAATAAAGATTAAGGTGGAGTGGTCCCAGAGAGATGAGATGGATAAGTACTAAAGGAAATTGTGTCGTAGGATGAGGGATTTGAGAGTAACAAGATTCACATATAAGGATATTTAGAGCGGGGGCGCGATATCCTCTTACTTTTAGGCAACACGCGGTGCCGGTGAGGGGCATACTCTAAGGCATGGGGGTTCGATTATGGGTATCTAGAACGAGAGGGTAATCGTAGTCGTCAAGCGAAAGTGTTGCGGCGTGAAGCGCGTCGAGAAACTCACGGCCAACAGTTACGCAGGACACGCACTCGTTGATTGGGCTGATTTTCGTTACGACAGCACCGCACGAAGAGCAGTATTCATCTGCGGCTGTATGACCATTGACGAAAAAATGTTTCTGCATGTATCGGTACGTCTGTATGATTATGGTCGGGCGAAGTTTAGAGTAGCACTTTGTGCATAAATTGGTCTCGTCGTCTAGGTTGAGTGCCCCTACCACATGTATGCAATGAGCATACAGGAAGGCTTGTTGCACACGCCTCAAGGAAGCGGCGTCCGGCCTCGGCTGAATAGGCCGTCTATGCCAAAGCATCTGTAAAAATGAGAAGGTTAAATTATTATTTCATCCAGGTTGAATATTTGACAGTTTTATTTTGTTTACGTGGACTAGTCGGACTTGTCTCCCGACTTTGAGTTTGACGTTAGGGGGTAAAATTTCGAGCACTTCATGAGGGCCCGTGTATTGGTCTGAGAATTTCCCTTTCTGTGGTTCCTTTAATAGAAATACATACATTCCTCTTTCTAATTGCTGTGGATTCTGGTTACGATCGTAATACTTTTTACTTCTTTCTTTAGCTTGTATGAGGTTCAATCTAGCTTGTCTTTGTAAATCGTTGATTTTATTAAAGAGGTTAGTTATATATTCATGATACGTAGGTTCGATATTCTCTTCGATAATAGGATGGGCTGAGGGTAATCGGGCTATTCGTCCGAAAACTAACTCATAAGGTGAGTATCTTGTGCCTTCGTGAACGCTGGTGTTATATGAAAACATGGCAAGTCTGATATATTCATCCCAATTTGTTTCTTTGTCTATCTGGGTTTTCAGATATTCAGTCAGCACATGATGAGATCTTTCCAAGGATCCATTAGACTGTGGATAATATGCGGTAGTTCTAAAATGTTGGATATGAAATCTCTTGGTTAATTGTCGCATTAAGGCAGACAGGAAGTTTGTTCCTTGATCGGTTAATATGGCACGAGGTGTACCATAAATGCAAATAAAATCTTTCGTGAAAGCGTCTGCAATTGTTAAGGACGTAGCTTCTCTTAATGGTACGGCGATAGAATATTTAGTTAGTAAATCTTGCATTGTTAGTATGTATTGGTTGCTTTTGGTGGTTATGGGTAGAGGGCCCATAATGTCTAAAGATAATTTATCGAAAGCGGAACCGGGAGTATCCGTGATAACCATAGGTTGTTTAGTTTTTACTCTGGTTAATTTCTTTAATTGACAATCGCGGCAATTTCTAATAAATTCTTGAATGTCTTTTTTCATGTTTTCCAATAATACTGAGGTCTAAGACGATTGTAGGTTTTCGTCACGCCTTTATGTCCACCAACAGCGGAGGCATGATTTTCTGAAATTAGGGTTTGTCGATTGTTTATTTCAGGTGTTTGGATTAAGTCCAAACATATTGTTATGTAAATTGGTAATTCTTGTAGGTGTCTTTTAAGTTGATTTAAGATGTATGACCATGGAAGGTCATCGAAACGTTCGGTCTTATTGATACTCAAGGAAGGAAGTCCGATTTCGGTAATGACGTCTACTAAAGAACGCAAGCAATTTTTAAGATTTTGAGCTTCTATGAGGGTTCGGTCGTCGTGCTTGATAGGGAGGGCAATCAGAGTGTTTCCCTTTACGGTACATACCCTTGCTCTTTCAAAAGTTAGGTCCTCATATTTGGGGAAGTAAATTAGCTTCTTGGTAGGCTTTTGCACCTCTATCGTAAGGGGCTCCATTTAAACAAATAAAAATAATATGATTGTCTTTTTGCTGTAATAAGCTTCCTCTGGCTTCTCGCGCTAAAGCTCGGCTCCACGGTGGAGGAACGGGTGGAGCTGGTCGGTGTGGTACAATGTTAGACTCTAGTATTTCTTCGTAATTTTCGTCATCGCTTTCAGTGGAATCGGTCACTTCTTCAATGCTGAGTGTATAGTTATCATTATCTTCTTGTTCGGCGGAGTAATTTTGAAGATCTTCTGGGGTTGGAATTCTGGGAGAAAGGGGGTTTCGAGTAGGTGGTTGTGGGGGTTTTGATTTTTGTTGGCTAATTTCTTTGTTTTGTTTTTCAGGTTCGTTGGGATTTCCTCGAGATTTTTGAGGTTTATGCGAGAACATGGATTCATCAGAAGAATACTCAGCGTCCTCGATAAGGAACAGCGGAGCGGCTGGATTAACAGGTGGGTTTCTAGATAGCGCATCAGCGTTATTATTTAACGTTCCCTTCTTATATTGTATCTCGTATTGATATTCTGATATTTTCGTTCTCCATTTCCATAATCTGGATGAAGGATCCTTGACAGAATGCAGCCAAACTAATGGTTTATGATCGGTTACTATGGTGAATAATCTTCCGTATAGGTATGGTCGAAAATGAGTTACACAGTAAATGATAGCTAAACATTCCTTTTCTATTGTTGAATAATTTTGCTCTGCAGGATTCAGAATGCGGGAAGTGTAGGCGACGGGGAGATCTTTTCCGATCGGTCCTTGGCTAAGGACTCCTCCTACTGCATATCCGGATGCATCAGTGGTCAATATAAATGGTTTGGTAAAGTCAGGGTATTGTAAAATAGGTTCGGAACAGAGCGAATTTCTTAGGATGTCGAAGGCTTCTTCGTGTTTTATAGTCCATTCAAACCTTCGGTCTTTCTTCAAAAGATCTGTTAAAGGTTTTGCGACTTTTGAAAAATTAGGTATAAATCTCCTGTAGTATCCGGCTAATCCTAAGAATTGTTTGATGTTTTTGGGATTCCTTGGGGTCGGGAAGTTCATAATTGCTTTTACTTTAGCGGGATCGGGTTTAACTCCACCTGATCCGATTATATGTCCCAGATACATCACTTCACGTCTTAAGAATTCGCACCTGTCTGGTTGTAATTTTAAATTTGCGGCTTTTAATCTTTGCATTAATCTTTCAAATTTAATTTCATGTTCTTTCAGGGATCTCGCATATATGACGATATCATCCATATAGACGAACAACTCATTTCCTTGAAGTCCAGAGAGGACGTTATCCATCAACCTTTGAAAGGTCGCGGGAGCATTTTTTAATCCGAAAGGCATTCTTTTAAACTGATAATGCCCATATGGTGTAGAAAAAGCGGTCTTGTGAGCGTCTTTAACTGCCATAGGTATTTGGTGAAAACCAGAGGCTAAATCCAATATGGAAAAATATTTGGCGGATCCGAGTTGGTCTAATATATCAGTTATATTAGGTAAGGGATAAGCGTCTCCTATCGTTTTTTCATTAAGATTCCGGTAGTCGATTACCATTCGCCATCTTTTATTTCCCAGCGAGTCTGGTTTCTTCGGAACTATCCACAATGGTGAGTTATAAGGAGATGTTGAGGGTTCGATTAATCTTGAAGACAATAATTCGTTCACTTGTCTATTAATTTCTTCCTTGTGCACGGGGGGGAATCTGTACTGTTTTGTGTGAACGGGTATGTCGTTAAGAGTGGGAATGAAATGTTGAGCAGCATTGGTTGCTTGAAGAATTTCACTAGGAAGGTGAAATCTCTCGGAATGTTTAAGGACTAATAATTGAATGTTCTCTGATTCCTCGGAATTCAGATGCTCGAGGCGGAGGAGTTGTAAAATATCTGATGCTCTATCAGTATGTGAAGAGTGTATTTGATTGAAATATAGAGGGTTATCTATATTTTTAGGAAGGTCCCCTAAGGGCTGACGTAGAGAAGTAGAGTTATTGAGATTAGGAGTTCGAATAGGTTCTTCCGAAGGCCCTAAGGTTCCGGAGGAATTATTATTTGTGTTGTAGATATCAAAATCTTGTAATTCCACAGATGGAATGTTGAGAGTTATTTCTTCCTCAGAAGTGTTAAAAATAGGCATATAAGCCTTTCCATTGTTATTAGTGACGATGGCTTCGCCAAAATATATGCCTTTGGCGGGGTCATGTCGGGGTACGTATCCATTCTGTTTTTCAGGATTTGAAATACAAAAGGAACAGGGGGTAACTGTTCTTTTCTTTAAGCATATGGTATTCGTGTTGGAGAAGGGAATTCTTGCTTCCTCGTACTGCAAGCAATTGTCTTTATAATTTAATATAACAGATCGTTCCCTCAGGAATCTGTTACCTAAAATTCCATCTTGAGCGAATCCGATTAAATCGGATATGACATAAAATTCGGTTAACTCTCCGAGTATAAATATTGAAATTACTCCCAGAGTAATAATGGTTTCAGATGCTATTCCTTGTAGGGCCAGAGAGTTGGTTTTATCGAGAATAACGTGCGGTCCCAAGCATTTTTGTTTAATGAGATTAAGCCCTGATCCAGAGTCAACCATAAATTTACAATAACTCATTAGATCTGGGGAAGTTAAAGTAATTGTAGGTAATTCCATGGTTTGTCTTGTATCATTTATTTGGCAGATTCTGAGGTTTGTTCGGATTCTTCCGAGGGGTTGTTGTATTGATCTTTTTTTGAATAAGATAGGCAGGACGTCCTTGTTGTAGGTCGTTCCGGCGGACGTCGATTTTCATCGGAACGCCCCGTTCGTTTCCCGAGGTGCTAGGTTGATTCATTTCTTGAGCTCGTCTATAGGCGAGTTTGCGACATTCTTCTATAAGATGTCCGGGAGTTTTACAATATCGACAAATCTTAGTTTGATAATTATGTTGAGGTGGTGCAGTTATTATTGCCTTGTTTGGTGTAACGGGGTACGGGGGTTGAGAATTTGGTTGACCATTATTGGGGCGGTACGAGGGTCGATATCCGCTATTATTATTATTGTTAATATTATTGTGTACAGGATTTCGTCGGACAATATTACTGGTATTGTTAGGAAGATCAGCGCGTGGTTGGAAGTTTGGACGGAAGAGGGTTCGTTTACGAATATTCTCCGCTTCGATAGTCTTAGATAATTGTATAGCTGTGCTAATTCCTTCTTCGAAGGTTCTTGGGCGCTCTAGTTTTACTCGCACTAATAACTCGGAGGGAAGCCCGTTAATAAAACTATTCATTGTGGTTGCTTCTATAGCGTCTTTATTTCGTTCGCCGATATTTCCGGATAGATCGGATTCTCCGTCTATAATAGCAGTGCGTAACTCCTGTACTCTCGCGATATAATCGAAAATATTTTCATTCTGTTTCATATAAATGTTAGCTAATTCTCCTCTATATTGGTCGACCGATTTGTTAGGTCCAAAAATGAGTTTTAATCGTTTGGTCAATTCTAGTACGGTGTGGCATTCTACTCCTTCTATGGCGGAATAAGCGTGTCCCTGTAGTTTATTGATAATAAGTTGCACGAGATGGTATTCATGATATACCGGTATCAAGTCGAGGGCGCGTTCGCAAATTTTGCTAAAATGAAAAACTGACATTTTATGTCCGTCGAATTTTGGTACAGTGTCGATAGCGTCTTTGAGACGTATCGGGGAGGGTTGGTCTACAGGGTCATGATGTTGGGAAGTTTGATGGGAAAATGATCGTTCTTCACGCGGGGCATATCTCTCTTCCCTTTGAGCGAGTTCTAAGTTTGCAAGTCTTGAATTAATTCTTTCGACACAACTAGTTATCGTTTGCATTGAAGCCATTAGTTGCTCGATGGCGGGTTGTTCGTGAACTTCAGCCTTTCCTTTACGATCCATTTCTTCTTGCATCTTGGTTAAATGTTCGTTCTGAGCTTGCAGAGATTCAGCTTGTTCTCTCATTTGTCTTTCCTTTTCATTTAATTTTTGCATTAGAATTTCGGTTTCTTCTGCCGTATATTGTTTTCTAGTAGCACCGGCGGCTACAGAGCTTGCTGAGCTTGATCGGGTCTGCATGACGTCTTCAAAAATTTATTTCTATTTATCGACAACTCTCCACGAAGCTTAGATTCTTTAGGCAGATCCACCGACAACCACGAAGCTTAGATTCTTAGGCAAAAACCACGAAGCTTAGATTCTTTAGGCAGATCCCACCGACAATTCTCCACGAAGCTTAGATTCTTTAGGCAGATCCCACCGACAATTCTCCACGAAGCTTAGATTCTTTAGGCAGATCCCACCGCTGCCACCAATTTTTTTGTTACGTTTTGAGATTTCGTTGTTACGTCTCGATCGTAACTTCTCACGTATTTATTTGTTACGCAATTGTAACTTCTCTCTATTTCTTTTTCAGGGCAACCTGCCAAGCCGGCTATACCCTAGGACGCCGAGAGACTAAGAATCTTTTGCGCTTCTTTCAGGAGAGGATTGACGATGGGAAATAATTAGGTGCGTTGAACCTGACCCAATTTATCCTTTTTGATCTGTTTTCTTTTATTAGTTTACTTCCTTAGAGCTTTACAAATTTTTATTATTGTTATTATTGTTATTATTTGACAGTTGTAGATAGTGTATATCGTTATACGTATAGATGTGTGTATGTAGTTAATGTTCTTCTCTATAGCATTTCTAAGGCGATATCTAGATATAGTTATTATTCGCGGTTGTTGAAGAAATTATCTCGCTGCGAGTATTCGTAGATCTCGATAAAATCTTCGTCTGTTAGTCCTGCGAGGGGTTGGATACTGCTTGGTAAGACTAGGTCCTCTGGTTCCGGGTAGAAATTTGGTTCAGGGGGATCCAGAACTTGACCGGGTTGGATGGACCAGCCTCAGTTTCTGTGCTTTGTTCTATGGGTCTTCGTTCTTCCGGTATGGAAGGAAGATCTTCCGGTGTCCTGACCGGCGAGTAGCTGGGATTAGATGAATCCTGGATGGGGGAGTAATTGGGCGATGGCGGCCTGGCTCTGGGCTGTTGTTCCTCTTGAAGAACCGCTGGAGGGTTTCGGGGAGGACGATAAGGGTATGCGCGGGAGGGCGCGAAACTACGCACTGGAGAGTACCTTGTTACTCTGCTTGTTAAGTCGTTCTCGTCGGCAAACAACTGACGAGCTGTAGGGAGCCTAAGTACCGACCGGGAGGCACGCCTGCGGCGTATACCCGCGGCACGGAGGGGAATTTCGCGTCCAACGGAAGAAGTTCGGCGGGGGTTAACCATCTACCGAGGGAATATGACTATTTAGTATGTTTGATGCGATTGATTTAACACAAAAGGGGTTTACTTACGATGATGCGTAGAAAGGTACCTGTTAAGATGAATGGTTTTATAAGGTAAATGTAGTCACGCAAGGTGGTTCATAGAGTTAAGACGAATAATACGGCTTAATGGATTATTGTGAGTAAACGAATGTGATTATGATAGTATATCTCACTTGTTCTCATATCATGGTTGAAACGTTCGGCTACATACAGTTCATTGGGGTACAACAATTAATGATTTATTTAATATATTTTGAATTTTTCAGGGGCATGCGGTTGCATCCGAGAGGTCCGGAGATTCAGGGGGTACAGACAAGGATACGGGTAAGAGCGGCTGGCTTACTTCAGATAAGTATAAAATTCATAAAATGTTTCGATAGTTAACCTGTAAGCCAGTGCATTAATTCTATTATTTCGACAGATCCTCTAGGAGCGAGTCTTAGATTCTGAGTCTAGTATCGATGTGCAAGACGTCACGTCACAGCGGCACAGGATCCACGGAGAAATTCTTTCAGAGAAGCTCTCCGTGAAAGCGGCAGAGGAGTAGAATTTGCTACTCAATGCACATCGAGTGACTAACTCGAACGACGCTACACTCTAGGATACGCTTGAGCGTTCTCAGAGGATCGGTTGAAATTTAAATTATTCAACTCGAAAGAAAAATTTAAAGTCTGTATACGGGCAAGTAAGATTCTGGGAAAATTGTCAATATATTTAGAATAAATCGAACTAATGTACAAGTTATTATTGAGGTTGGTTAAGAATGATTATTATTCTATTAATTCCTTACCGGTGACGGGATCAGTGGATGAATAAAGGCACCGCTGCTCCTTCCCTGGATTGCTCGACCTCGGTGAGAACCTGAAGAAGTGGCAAGGCAGCGCAGAGAATGGCCAAAGATTCAGAGGTTGCTGGATGGTAGCACTTTATTAAAGTGTTAGTGTTGATACAGCTCTCTTAATAGAGATTGAGACTAAGTCCCGAAAGAAAAAAATCAAAATCGCGACTAAGTTATTTTCGAATAAGTTAAGGTGTCCGGTAGGCTTCTAGGTTTTTCCTCTTCGAGAGCTGGAGATCTAATGGGCGTAGAGAGAGCTGAGACACAGGCGAGTTACTGAGGCTAAAAGGCTAATGGCTAATGGCTAATGGCGTAGAGAGCTCCGTAGGGGCCTTAAATACCTTCCTCTGGTTCGATGTTTAATGGTAGGGAGAAGAGGTGGGCCTCTTCGGTGATTGGTGGGTCGGCTGCTGGAGCTATCCCTTCCTGCTATGAGTTTGCGATGTGGTGGGTGAGAGTTTTGTGGTAGGGATTGCAAGTCTTGAGTCTTAGATTTATTAAATAATTTTAGAATAATTTTTAATAATGATTTTTAACAATCAGAATTTTTTATAATATAGTATTTATGTCATTAGAAAATTTGAGTTCGATTTATAGCAATTGTTTAAATTTTAAGTGATATTTTGGTAAATTCTGATGTATTAAACTATTATTATTACAATGATTTTTACAATGGTGCGTATATAGTTAAAATTAATAATTAGTAATTAATTAATATTTAGTAAATTAATAATTAGTAATAATTAGTAAAGAAAAATTTAGCATTTGGATTGCAGATTCTAACGCAACGGATGCGAAGATGGCTTATCTCTTTTTCTAAAAATAGATATGCTGGTGTCCTTCGAAGAATGCTCATCGCATTCTTTCTCTTTATAAGACACGTTAGTAACAGTAATATTTTTTAAATGAATTACCTTTTAAAATTCGTTTACGTGGCTTAAACTGGCATATTACACGTATTATTCCCAGGTTTAATAATTATCTTAAGACTAATTATTGAGATTTATCATTTACAAGATATATTTTTATTTATTTAATAAAGGCTTTAACAATTAGAATTTTTGTGGTTTTTATGTATATATTTTAAAATTTTCAAAGTCGACTTTTAATGATTACTCAAGTCTATGAATAATATTTTAATAAATTCTAATGCTTAAGCCATTATTATTACAATAAATTTTACAATAAGAATATATGGAAATTAATTATCGCTTCGCTTAATAGTTATTATGTCGCTAAAAGAAATTTTATTCTTACAATTCTCGGAACAACGTATGAAAAAGCGGCTCGTTTTACTTCTAAGAATGATCACGACGGATGTGCTCGAAGAATTCATTGTACGCTCTACCGTGATCTTTTATTCAAGAGGTCTTTTGATTCTGACAATATTTTATTCCTTGAAGATTTTCGTTTGGGCGACTTTTATATTAGCACATATATATATACAGGGTCTACCAAAAGTGTGGAAACCCCTAAATATCTCGGAAAATATACGTTTTACAGAAAAGTGTTTCCAACAAAAGTTGTAAGGTTTAAGAAGATCTATATACTGATTCTATCAGTTTGACCTTGGATGGCGTCGTCAAGGTCAGGTCAAGGTCACATTGACTTTTTTAAATGACACCCCCTACATTTGATTGCATATTCTTATAGCTTAATTCAAGAGCTTTCCAAAACACTATAATAATGTTCATTTTTATTAAGTACTTTGCGAGTTATGAGGGTTGAAATAATTTCTTAATTTTACATAAACCATAAAATATCTAGTAAACCATTCATTTTTCGATTATCTTACCTTCATACTTTTATGTACAAAATAATGAAAGGAATCAATTGGTGTAAAGAAAACATACAGTTGTTTTTAAGAAAAAATATGGAATTGTTAATTGCAAATTACATATTTTTTCTTAGAAACAACTATGTGTTTTCTTTACACCAATTGATTCCTCTCATTAATTTGTACATAAAAGTATGAAGGTAAGATAATCGAAAAATGAATGGTTTACTAGATATTTTATGGTTTATGTAAAATTAAGAAATTATTTCAACCCTCATAACTCGCAAAGTACTTAATAAAAATGAACATTATTATAGTGTTTTGGAAAGCTCTTGAATTAAGCTATAAGAATATGCAATCAAATGTAGGGGGTGTCATTTAAAAAAGTCAATGTGACCTTGACCTGACCTTGACGACGCCATCCAAGGTCAAACTGATAGAATCAGTATATAGATCTTCTTAAACCCTACAACTTTTGTTGGAAACACTTTTCTGTAAAACGTATATTTTCCGAGATATTTAGGGGTTTCCACACTTTTGGTAGACCCTTATATGTATATGTATAGATATGTATCGCTTGCTTATGAAAATGATTTCAGCAAGTTAAATCGGTATAATGAAAAAAAGAATTTTAATATTCTTAACATATGTAAGTGACTATAATAAATAAGTGAATATATATATATATATATATATATATATATATATATATATATAATATTATTGGTTGTTTTCAGATTTAAGCCTCTATACTGCATCAAAGTTGTAAAAGTTTTACTCTAAATACATTATAATGTTCAATACAGAGAGAATAACGAGATTTTAAAAATCGTATATATGTTACCCATGATTAATCCTGTTGGACAGAGGAAGAAGAATTATCGAAAATATGCAATTATTATTAGAAAAGACTTAGAAGATAACGCAGTGATATTAATATGTTCAAAAAACTTGAAATAAAAATCTGAAAAACGAAATTAAAAATTAATGAAATAAAAAAATTAATAAAACTTCGTCAATGATCATAGCCGGTAGAAGCTTAAATCTGTAACTAATGTCCTATACATACATAATCACTATTTTTTTATGGTCACTCATATGTCAAGAATAATAAAAAATTAATTTTTTCAATACCAAAATGTATTTACTTTTACCTTAAAGGTAATGCCTTAAAAATAAAATAAAAAGGTAAATTGTTGTGCCCGGCGCGGCACAGGGTGTGGGGTAGCCGGGAAAGTTCAACCAATTCCTTCCAATCGTTGTTTTGCAACAATTTTATTGTATCTTAAATAACTCTTCAGTACAATTACATTTGCTTATTTGATATTGATCAGTTTCTTTCGAGCCTTCTCTTCGTCGTCCTTTCCTGAATCGCTTCGTTCGTAGATTTAGAACGTGTACAATTTCTTTGGGTGTCTTCGTTGTACAATTTTAACGGCTTAGCACTCAGCACTACTTTAGTGATTGATTTATTACTTGTGACTGTCCGCCGCGGATTTGCGGTGGACGGCTTTTATTCCCTCTGTTTTGAAGGGTTTTTTGGAGGGGATCGCCTGGCAACATGACCATATATGGTCATGGGGGTTTTCTGTGGCGTTCATGATCAAAATGCAAGCGAAGGAAGTTCAAAGTCGAATTCCTTCGTTAGCGTCTTTCGCGTTTCCGGTGAGCGACGGTAGTTCGCTGAGTTAGCGGTTCTTGGCGCGGCTCGCGAATGTTCTTTATGATATTCGCGAATGTTTTATATAATTAATAAAATAAGTTATAGTCTCTCGGGCTATAACATCCCTCCCCCGTTAAAAAAGAAAAACGGAGGTTGTGAACGAAGTTTTTCTATCTCTTAAATGTACGTATACTTATTCATATTTTAATTACAATATATTTCCCGTGTACAATGTTTATTATAATCGTTTTTATATCTAGCTTATTATTATACTTTTTTATTTTTAAAATCGTGTGCTTTTATTTCTTTTTAATATTGATTTGGGCATTCCATATGATTTATCAATTTCATCTACTAATGTAACAACAGCTGGTTGTTGAGGTTTCTTTTTTCTATGTTGGATAATTATCCATGCTATTAATCCTATAATGATTAAAATAGTTACTCCGCTGGAAGTTGTTGTATAGATGAATTGTTTTTGTTTAAAAAAGTTACTGTTGTCATTATTTAAGTCATTACTAATTTCTTCTAATTTGTTTTTTAATCCTTTTAATTCTAGTGGATTATTTATTATCTTTTTGAATTCGTATTCGTGGTTCTGTGTGTCGTTAATTTCTGAGATTGTTATATTAAACTCTGGTAAAAATGTTTCTATACTTGTATTATAAGTAATTGTTTCTGTTTCTATTGTCATGTCTGTAGTCGTTAGTTTACAGTTATCATGTAATGTGATCCGGCCTGTGTGTTTGATTATTCTTTTATATTCAGGATGATTATTACATTTTATCGTAACATGTTGTTCGACCGGTGTCGAATATAGCCAGGAGTGCGGCTGTTGTAATGTGATCCATATTGCGCTGGTCGCTTTCTTATGACCTATGTTACATTGATTGCGATAGTTTTGTACATAAATTTTCGTTTCACACGGTGTATTTTCGTTTACATGGTATACTGGTTGAATTTTTTCGCATATAAATAAATCGTTATTATTCGTACATTTGTTTAAATCTTGTTCCTTTAGAATTATATAGGTACGTGTTTCTTTGTTTACAGCAATCAACTTATTAACTACTTCTGTATATATAAAATTATTTTCGTAGTTAGGTATGGGTAATGGAATTACGTTTAAGACGTTAAATACTGGTTGTTTGATCAATGGGAATTTTAGAATTGTGTATATGTTTGTTTTTTCGCAATACGCGCTTACTTTCATGAATTTTTCGATTGTTTGCCATTCGATTTTTATTTGGAAAGGAAAATATGTTCCTTGCGGTAACTGTAGTACTGCTTCTTCTAAATATAGAATAATTTCATTTATTGGAGTTAACAAAGGATGTATTGTTCCCTTACGTATATATGTAAGATATTCTAGAATATCTTTCGCATCCCTAATTAAATCGTTTATCATTGCTATGATTATGGTAAAGTGTTCGTCTATTTCTTCGCGCGTGGTATATTCCCTAATGAAATGGTTCATTAGTTTACCGTTATAATCTAATATATTTTCTAGTTTATTTAGATGAATTATTGTTGTGTTCAAAACTTTAATTTGGTTTTTTGCTGCGTGTTCCAGCGTTTGTTGGTTATTTCGTAATAGCTGTATCTGTTCATTTATTAATTTTCTATCGTTCGCGTCCATAATTCCGAATAATGTTTTTGTTATTGAACCTATTCCATCGATAAGACCTCTACGTTTATTCGTTCGAGTCTTGTATAATGTATTTATTAATTTTATTATTTTGGCTAAAGTTTTGGAATCGTTATTAATTATTTTTTTAAGATTATCGCAGGTTCGTTGGATGCTCGTATCGAATTTTATCTCGGTGCACATCTTATTTGTTTGTTCGATATATTGGTTTATCTGCCATGTTCTATCATTTAGTTCTGTTATATCTAATTTAATTACTAGTTTCACATCCGGTTTGTCTGATGCAGGTGTCCAATTTTTTCGTAATATATTCCTGGCGTATTATCAAATTCCGCCACTTCGAATGGAAGATGTGTTTCATTTTTCTGAGTGCGGACGGGGTTGGTTCCCAGCGTCAGTGTTCTGTAATTACATATTGTAGGTATTATATTTATATATATATATATATATATGTATAAATGTATGCACTCTATGGGTGTCATGTTGTTTCTTGCCTGCTAACTTTATCAGTGTGGGATTGGTTTTTAATCTTTTTCGATTTAGCTTTGCTATGCATTATGTCGTTTTGCGAGCTTCAGTCTCTCGCTAGTCGCTGGACTGTTTGTTAAAATGTCGAGTTATCCATCATCGTCTGGTGAATTTATTTGTGGCGACGATGATTTTTGTGAGGCGGATGTTCCGCGAGTGCGGGACGTGTCAGGTGGCCCGCCCTTGCCACCTGGCCGATTTGAGCAGGCCTGTGCAAGGGTTTATCTTCGTGGACCTTTATCGCTGCGGGTTACCTTTAATTTTGAATTGGAGGAGCGTATTGTAGAGGAGGTAGTTCCTCTCTCTCTCAGTTTCCTCCACTGGGAGTGGGAGTTTTTAGACATTTTTCGGGCAGAGGAGGCTCGCCTCTTTGAAGAGATGCGGGCCCAACAGGGAGTTGGTCGTGCGGCGCGTCTTCGCCTCTTGTGCCGAGGTGGACCCGGCATTGGGAGGGGCCGTGGCCCGCTGCCTCCTGCCCACCTTCCGGAGGGGTTGCCGCCCTTGGGACGCGGCCAGGGTCGAGGACTTGGTCGTAGACCTGGTCGCGGACATGGTCGCGGACATGGTCGCGGACATGGTCGCCCGCATGGGTAAGTAGATTTTTATTATTTCTAATGTTCTACGAATAGTTTTAATTTGTTTGTGTGTATCCGTATTGTTTTTCTCCCCTTTTTTATTGTATAGTTTACGTCGGAGTTTTTTTCTAAAATCGTGTATGGTCCTGTCCATAGTGATTCTAGCTTTTTCGATCTTCCGCGTCGTAACGTTTCATCGTATACTAACACTTTGTCTCCTACTTTGAATTGTGTATCTTTTGTATTTTTATCATACTGTTTTTTGGCTTTATATTTTTCTTCTTTTATATGTTCTTTTGCGATTTGGTTTGTTGCGCGTAATCTCTCTTTTAATTCTTGCGCGTAATCGTCATAATTATATGTTAGTTTCGGCGGTTTTGTTAGTGCGGTCGGCATCTCGGCTTGATGTCCGTACATTAGTTCAAACGGTGTATATCCCGTGGCGGTATGTGGCGTCGTATTATACGTGAACATCGCGAACGGTATCCATTCGTCCCAATCTGTTTGGTCCTTATTTATGTAATGTCTTAGA
This sequence comes from Camponotus floridanus, assembly GCF_003227725.1. Classification (NCBI taxonomy): domain Eukaryota; kingdom Metazoa; phylum Arthropoda; class Insecta; order Hymenoptera; family Formicidae; genus Camponotus; species Camponotus floridanus. Next base: position 128,572 of record NW_020229383.1, read on the forward strand.
TATTCGGCTAGTGTTCGATGCGATCGTTCTAACGCGCCGTTGCTTTCCGGGTGATACGCGGTCGTTTGTATTTTATTTATTTTTAGTAATTTGCACGTGTTTTTAAATATCTCGCTCATAAAATTAGTTCCTTGATCTGTTAAGATTTTTTCCGGTATTCCGTGTTCGAGTATTATTTTCGTAACGAATTCTTTACTAATAGTATTTGCTTCTTGGTTTGGAATCGGAATAGCTTTACTAAATTTTGTTAAATTATCCTGGAAAGTCAGTAAATATTTATTTCCATTATTGGTAATTGTTAACGGTCCGACTATATCTAACGCGCATTTTTCAAATGGTTTGTCGGGCGTGTCAGTAATTATTAAAGGAACTTTATTTTTTCTCAATAGTTTATTCTTTTGACAAGATTCACATTTCGCGATATATTGTTCAACGTCTTTAGTTAATCCTTTCCAGTTATGTTGTAATCGGATTCTTTTAATTGTTCGTTCTATTCCTTGATGCCCTCCTATAGGTGCATCATGATATTCTAATAATATCTGTTGCTTCTCTTCCTCTGTATATGTTTTCATATTATCAGCGTCTGTTTCTTCCTCTTCTTTTTCTATCTTCAAAATTTCTTTATCTTTTTCTCTTGACGTTCCTGGTATCGCGTTGCGACTTAGTGCGTCGGCGTTCGCGTTCGCTCGTCCGGCTTTATGGATGATTTCATATTCATATTCTTCTAATTTTAATCTCCATCGGATCAGTCTTGATCCGGGGTCGTTTACATTAAATAGCCATATTAGTGGTTTATGATCGGTAACAATTTTGAATTTTGTTCCATATACGTATGGCCTAAAATGTTTAACAGCCCATACAATTGCTAATAATTCTTTTTCTGTAGTATTATAATTTTGCTCCGCCTTTGCCAGTATTCTGCTGGCGTAGGCAATCGGTCGGTCGTTGCCTACCTCTCCTTGTGATAACACTGCTCCGATCGCATAGTCGGATGCGTCGGTGGTTACAATAAATTCTTCTGTAAAATCAGGATATTTTAGGACTGGTGCAGTCATTAATTTTTCTTTCAATAATTCAAACGCTGTTTGCTGCTCTGTTGTCCATAAAAATTTTTCTGATTTTTTGGTTAGTTTTGTTAACGGTTTTGCAATTTTTGAAAAATCTTCAATGAATTTCCTGTAATATCCAGCTAGTCCTATGAAGGATTGGATATCTTTCACTTTCTTCGGCGTCGGAAATTCTTTTATTGCCGTTAGTTTTGACGGGTCTGGAGATATTCCGTTTTCGGAAATAATATGACCCAGGTATATTACCTCCTTGCGTAAAAATTCGCATTTATCTGGCTGCAATTTTAAATGGGTTTTTCGCAATTTTTGCATTACCTCCTTTAATCGCTTGTTGTGCTCCTTTAGGCTTGATCCGTATATGACGATGTCATCAAGGTAGACTAAGCATCTAAGACCTTGCATTCCCATTAATACTGAATTCATCAGCCTTTGGAAAGTCGCTGGTGCATTCTTTAATCCAAACGGCATTCGATTAAATTCGTAGTGTCCGTAGGGAGTTGAAAAGGCAGTTTTATTTTTATCCTTTTCAGCCATTGGAATTTGATGATATCCTGACGCTAGATCTAGTGTGGTGAAATATTTTGCATTTCCCAGTTGATCTAGAATATCAGTAATATTAGGCAATGGAAATGAGTCGCCTATTGTTAATTCATTTAATTTCCGGAAGTCTATGACTACTCGGAGTTTCGGTTTTCCTGATGCATCTGTTTTCTTTGGCACAACTAATAATGGTGCGTTCCACTGACTCGTGCTTGTTCTGATAATTTCATCTTGCAGCATTTCTTGTACTTGCCGATTTACTTCCGCCTTATGTTTCTCAGGTAATCGGTATGGTTTCACGTTCACCGGCGCGGTGTCGGCACGCGTACTTATCTCATGCTCGACCGTCGCGGTGCATGTCAGTGGTTCTCCTTCCAAATGGAATATATCATCGTATTCTTCACAAATTTCTAAAAGTGTTCGTTCTTCTTCTTTATTTAGATGGTGTGTTCGCAATAAGTGTCAAATTCGCTGCTTGCGGGATATATTATTTTTTATTTTTCTTCCCGTTTCTATGAGGCTTATTTCCCTTGTATCTTCCTCCGTGTCTTCTAGTGTGACTATTGGAGTAGGTATTTCGACTTCTTTATCTGTTGTATTTACCATACTTACAGGACATGCAAAATTTTTGGGTTCCACCAGGCAGCTTCCAATATATACTCCTGGCGCTGTCTCGCTTGCTCGGATTATTCCAACATTATTCTGATTCACGGCTGCCTTGATAATTGTCTCGCTGCGTGGTTTCAGGATTATTTTCTTGCACGGATGTAATTTGAATATACTATCCTTTATTGTTATTTGATTTCGTCTATAATCGCAGATTGCTGTTTGTTTTTTAAGGAAATCTATTCCTAAAATTCCATCATGTTCTATCGCTATGTCATCCTTTATTATGTAAAAAGCATGTTTAATTTTATGATCATTAATTTTAATTGTAGCGTACAATTTTCCTAATGTATATATTTTATGTCCGCTTATTCCAGTAAGTGCAGTTTTTTCTTCGTAAATCAATGCGTCATCTTTTAACCTTTTTAATTTGATCAGAGAAATAGTTGATCCGGAATCATACAGCATGTTGATTTTTCCGCCTTTTACTTCGCGAATTGGCAAGGTTAATTGCAATAGTTCGTCTTTCTGCGGTGCATGCGTATTCTTGACATGCGTTACACGATACTCTAGAGCAGGTCGCGGTTGTTTCTTTCTCGCTTCCTCTTGCTCTTCTTCCTCACTATTGCTTAAAGAGTCAGTGCTCTTTTCCCTCTGTCTATACGGGGTCTTTTGTTCACGCATGCTTCCTGTATGTTTTATTTTATTAACTGGCTTGGAGTTATGGTTATTTGTACCGTTTATTTTAGGATGTCCGTTCAAGTTCCAGCATTCCTCACGGGTATGTCCTGTCTTTTTACAATGTTTGCAAAATTTACTCATAGTATTTATTCGTGTAGACTTTTCCGGTTTTGGTAATGTGAATTTATTACTGCTTCGACAATCGCGTCCGTAGTGTCCAGATTTTCCGCATTTATAACATTGTATGTTAGTATCTCGAGTTGGTCGCGTTTTAACGTCGAATTTATTTTTATAGGAGAAGCCGGATGCTCGTGTTACAGACGGGCCGATAAGCTTCTCCTCCGCGCTCGCGCCGTTTATCGCTTCTTGGAGCGAAGTATACCGTTGCGATCGTACAAGAATTTTTAATTCATCGCGTAGTCCGATTTGAAAATTTATTAGCGCTTGTTTTTTAATGGTTTCTTGTATTGCTTGTTTGAATGAAGGAGGCCGTTCTTCTCCTTCCACCATGGACTCATATAGTTTCATGGCTAACATATCGACACGTTGGCCGAATGCATGGGCGGTTTCGCTTGACTTTTGTTTTAAAGAATTAAATTCTATCTGTAAGTGTGTTGTACTTTGCTTCGCTTGATAGCAAGTTTCAAGTTGTGTTTTTAATTCTTCAAATGTCTGGATATCTCGCGTTTCGAAATCTTGCATGGCTTTACCTCTTAATTTAGTATACAAGATTGCTTGTATTAACGATTCTTCGTCCGCGGGATTAATATTTTGTACCGCGTACGTACAAGCGTTTAAAAATTCCTGTAATCTATGTCGCGTCGTCCCATCAAACTCGGGAATCATTGTTCGCGCTTCTTTTAATGATATGTAGTGCGGGGCTGTACTACGTCGGTTTCGTATATCGCGTTGAGTGCGTCCGTACGTTACGTCGAGTGGGACAGTGGTTGCATTTACTCGCGTTTCGCTTAAATTCAAGTGTGCGGTTTGCATATTTCGTATTTGTTCGCGCATGTACTGCATCTCGGTTTGTATTTCGCGGATACTGTGTACGAGTTCGGTGAGCAATGTGGTACTTGCCCCTTCGATCGGCTGACCTGCGTCTTCACAGGCCGCGGCTTCGTTTAATTCGGCCTGTTGCGCTCGCATGCGCTCGATTTCTCTATCGACGGCTTCGTTTTCCATATTTCTTTCTGGATTTATAATACTAAGGTCTACGGATAATGGCGAATAGTTCCTTCTAAACGTTACTCGATTAACGCGCGGTTCGTTTGGCTCAAAAGTATCGTTACGCGCTTCGGGTGACTCAGAACTCGGATAATAATTTTCGAGATTTTTCCGCACGCTATCCCGTATGTCGCGGACTGCTTCTTCCGCTACTCGTATCGATGGTACACGTCTTGACCTATGCTCTAATCGCGCTGGCTCGCTCAAAAATTGTGGATCTTGAAACCTAACGCGCTTTGTTGGTTCCGACATTTAATTATAAATGTAACTTACATCAATAGAACAAGGGCTCGCATGGTCGCTTATCGGGTCGCTTATCGGGTCGCTCGACTGCTGACGCTGCTGTGGGGTCGCTGTCCCACGGTGATGCGTTGTCCGTCGGCGTTGCGTTGCCTTGACCGTGGATCGACGTTGGTCCTTCAGCGCTGGTGTTTCCTTTCGGCTTCAGCTGCTTGGCCGTGATTTCTGTTATCACTGTCGTCCGTATGTGTCTCTTGTTGATGTGTTTGCGTCCATCTGCTATAATGTAGCAGTTGTTCCATTCAATTGATTAATTATTATATTTTCTTTCTGTTGCAGATTTTGAGGAACTCTTCAGGGGTCCCTAATCTCGGCTATCCCATCGCTGCCACCAAATTGTTGTGCCCGGCGCGGCACAGGGTGTGGGGTAGCCGGGAAAGTTCAACCAATTCCTTCCAATCGTTGTTTTGCAACAATTTTATTGTATCTTAAATAACTCTTCAGTACAATTACATTTGCTTATTTGATATTGATCAGTTTCTTTCGAGCCTTCTCTTCGTCGTCCTTTCCTGAATCGCTTCGTTCGTAGATTTAGAACGTGTACAATTTCTTTGGGTGTCTTCGTTGTACAATTTTAACGGCTTAGCACTCAGCACTACTTTAGTGATTGATTTATTACTTGTGACTGTCCGCCGCGGATTTGCGGTGGACGGCTTTTATTCCCTCTGTTTTGAAGGGTTTTTTGGAGGGGATCGCCTGGCAACATGACCATATATGGTCATGGGGGTTTTCTGTGGCGTTCATGATCAAAATGCAAGCGAAGGAAGTTCAAAGTCGAATTCCTTCGTTAGCGTCTTTCGCGTTTCCGGTGAGCGACGGTAGTTCGCTGAGTTAGCGGTTCTTGGCGCGGCTCGCGAATGTTCTTTATGATATTCGCGAATGTTTTATATAATTAATAAAATAAGTTATAGTCTCTCGGGCTATAACAATATTATAATTTAAAATTATGATGGCGGAGTACAATATATAAGCGATAATATTTCACTTATTAACTTAGTCACTTATTAATAATAAAAAAGAACTTGGGTATAATAGATATATCTAAGCTAATAATTAATTTTGGTTTTATGGATGGAATTTTTTCTCATGGTTTTTTATAATGTCTTTTATAATTTTCTCTAATAGTTATTCTTAATATTCTTATGATCATACGATAAAAAAAAATGTTTTTTGAAAATCCTGTGGGAATCAAAAAACGTGCTAAATGACCCACCTCCTTTATGTATATTTTCTTTACATATATTTCTTTAATAAATAGAAAAATATATATTTATAATTTCCTTAATTTAGCCTAAATATAAATATGTATGTGTGTATGTGCGTGTGCGTGTGCGTATAATTAAAAATATATGTGAAAAAGTATATCGTCTATAATTTATCCATGATATTTGTTGTTTAATATATTTCTGAAGAATTTTTTTTTAATTTTAGATTTTCTTTTTCGGAAAGAAGGCATAGCGAAGAGAGATTGACGGAAATTTGTAATCATTTAGAAGAAAGTATAAAATGTATGGAAAAATTGCGGCATTACGTCTCATTAATGTTTCACAGTAACTTATGCGATACCAAAAAAATGGAATTAAATAGTCTTTTGCGTTCCATAGCTGAAGAGTCTATAATTTACCGTTTTATCTTGGACGATATAAATAGAATTGTTTCAACACAATTACTATTACGGTAAAATTTAATAAACAAATTGCGATTAATGTTATAAATTAAAATAAATATATATTGTACCATTTAAAAAAATATGTAAATTTTTTTCAGACACGATTCTAATTTGACAGTTATGTATAATTTTGGCTTAATTTATCATTGGATAAAACAGTATCGATTAATATATAAACAAAACATATTTATGTCCATGCCGAAGGAAAAGCTACTTTTAGAAAGACAACTTACTATCATCGCGCAATATTTTCTACCATGTATAACTTACTCAGTCATTGATACATGGTTAGAGAATATTGTGCAAAAAGTACTATCTTGCCTAAAAACTGAATATCCTAAACATTCTGCATTCTCTCTATCTTCCAATTTTCTTTTTGGAGAGAAAACAACATTAATGATAATTTCTGGGAACCAACAGAATCGAGACAAATTATATATATTATTCAAGAAATTATGTTTTCCGAAACAGGTGTTATTTATTTATGTCGTTTATTTGAAACATTGGATGTTAAAACTAAATATGTAGATTATGTAAGTTATTTTATATTATATTAAATTATAATAATATTTTGTTATGCATTGCGCAAACATAATTTTATATCTTATAAATATTCAAGATAACTTTTCTAATAAAATTTAATGATATAGATTTTAAGATATTATCAAGAATTTCTTCTGACTATTGGATACCACAGTATAGCTAGAAGACTTGGTTTACGCTGCTTTTTGCACTGTGGATATGACGAAGGTTTTGTAACGACAATCGTATGGGAATCAAAGTAGTTAGTATACAATTTTAGCTTGAGAGCTTTTCAATCTGTCTGAAATAAATATATATATGTATATATAATCATTTTTTTATTATTTTTAGTTATACGGAAGGTTGTCAATCGGCAGAACTTTTTTATGTGATGGAGAAATCGTTTATGTATTCGGTGAATATTGTCGATGGGAGTTGTTCCATTATGCATCCAATGGATCCATTATATGATATATCGGTAAACAATTTTTTATATATAGTTCTCTTACTAATTTCAAGAAATAATTGATGAAGATAACAATCAATTATAACTCTTGTAAATAATATAGTAGTCAATAAGTCAGTATTTTATAAGCGATAAGTAAAGTTTTTTTCATTTTCTCTTCTATAATTGAAATCTTGTTTACTTGTCTATTGTTTTTCAGCAAATACAAAAGATTATATTCAAGCTTCCGCATTTCTGTGAACTAATAAATAATCATTGTAATATTCTTCACAATTTGAAGGTCAATAACTTGATGAGTTTCTTATCACGATGTTTAAAAAGTGATATTGAAGATATAGATATCGATTATGAATATCGAAATATTACAAATTCAATAAAGGTAGTGTATATAATATATCATCGTTGTATATAATGTACTATATATATATATATATATATATATATATATATATGTATACAGGGTGACCCATTTTAATCGACGACCCCGAATAACTTTTTTAATTTTGATTGTAGGAAAAAATGTTTCAGGCAAAAGTTGTATGGCTTGAAGAGGGACATAAGATGGTATCATTGGTTTTATCTTGAAAAGTTGTTTGAAGGTCACACGAAGGCCACCTTCAATTTTTTTAATGGAACCCCCTATTTTTCATTACTTATTCTTGTAGCTTATCTCGAGAGCTTTTCAAAACACTATAATAAAGTATTTCTTCATTGAATACTTTTCGAGTTATGAGGCTTGAAATCATTTCTTAATTTTACATAAACCATAACATATCTAGTAAAATATTCATTTTTCGATTATCCTACCTTAATACTTTTATGTACAAAATAATGAGAGGCATCAATTCCTGTAAAGAAAACACAATTATTTCGAAGAAAAAATATGTAACTTGCAATTAACAATTCTATATCTTTTCTTAAACAACTGTGTTTTTCCTTTACACCAATTGATTCCTCTCATTATTTTGTACATAAAAGTATTAAGGTAGGATAATCGAAAAATAAATATTTTACTAGATATTTTACGATTTATGTAAAATTAAGATATTATTTCAAGCCTCATAACTCGCAAAGTACTTAACGAAAACTATCTTAATTATAGTGTTTTGGAAAGCTCTCGAGATGAACTAAAAAAATATGCAAAAGCATACAGGGTGTCCCATTTAAAAAGTTGGATGTGACCTTCACGTGACCTTCAGGTGACTCTTCAATGTCAAACTAAAGACACCATCTTATGTCTCCCTTCAAGCCATACAACTTTTGTCTGAAACATTTTATATATATATATATATATGAGTAGGTCAGATATCAATATATAGTGATAATTATTTGTATAGTTTAAGTCACATTACAATAATTACTTTTGAAAACACTTGACAAAAAGTATTATTTAAATTTCATTATTGCGATATCTGTTATATACAGGGTAGAATTAACATCATGAGGAGTAAACCGGAAATAAAGAAAAAAATTAAATATACTATTGGTATGATCGTAACGCACTCACCGAAACCATATTTGCCTTCGACTGAGAAATGTAATCCTCATACTGATGTGATAATTGGGTGGAATTACAAATGTAAAGCTGCTTTTATACACAAAAGATTAAAATCTGTAGCTCCACATCTCAGCGAATGTTGTGAAACTCGGCACATGTGCTTCTGCAAATGTTACACTTACGAATCAGGCAATTCCAAATTTACCTATCAACCGCACTATATAATTCTTGCGGAAAATAATATAGTATGTTATGCACCACAAGGTATGTATAAGATATTAGTAGCATTCTCTCTTATAAATTATATATTATATATATATTTTATATTATTTTTCATTTCTTTATACATGCGCATAAATATATAAAATATATTTTTTTTATTTTAGATACTGTGTCAAGTTGTCCACCAAAATGGATAAATAATGTAGAGATAGGACGATATTTTTCTCATTTTAAAGGCACTCATTATGTGCCAACTGGAAACTTGTCAAAAAATTATCCAACTGATATCTCTATTATGCACGAAGTACTTTCTGGTCGGTAGTGTGTACAATAAAATTTAGGATTTATAATATACGTATTTTAAAGATATACATAAATAATTTTTAACTGTTTTCTATGATGATATTGTAATATTGTAGATATTATAAGATTTAAGAAAAGTGCAATGTTATATTATATTATGAAAAATAAAATATATTAAGAATATATGTAGAATTCTTTTTTTATATATATGCCAACAAATTTTTGTGAATCTAGCCTCAATCTAGTCTTAATCTTAGCCTTAATCTAGCCTTATTAATCTAGCCAACAAATTTTTGTGAATCTAGCCTTAATCTAGCCTTAATCTAGTCTTAATCTTAACTAGTCAAACTTTTTTATTGATGAACTAACTGGAATTTCCATTTTTATTTTTACTTAAACTTTATAACTTGCGGATTTATGATTATTAGTAAACTGTAGTATATAGATTAGAATTATTCGGGAAAATATGCACGCCAGATTACTGCGAGATACTGCATCGTCGTACTTTGCATCAATTATGAAATGATTTATATAATCTCATATGTTATTTAATACTTTTTATAGTGCATAATATCATACATATCTATAAAATGTTGTCAGTATTTGGTGATCCTTCGATATGATAAACCGTACTTGTGTGTAAATATTATACATTATTAGAGCTTTATTATATAAATATACTGGAGATAGAGCAATAATTATTAGTTCATTTTTACAATTGCATACTTTTATAATCATCAATATAATTTTAATATATAGTAGTTCAAATCATTCAATACGTCTAGCCGACTTCACGATTTCTTCCTTTCAAGTTGCAGCAGCGACCGTTCGATTAATGATAAGCAAAATCATTGATCAAATAGGGCCTCTCGCGCCTCATAATAATCTATATTTGTCATCTAATATCTATAACTAATCATGAAGAAGCTCGCAAGAAATGCTAATAATGAAGCAAAACTGATTCCTTCAACATATAATTACATGAAGATAAAAAATACAGGCAGAGCAATAGAGAAATATATCGGAGATAAAATAACATAAATCTTCCTCCGTAAATAGAAATAGTAATATTCCTATTTTTTTCAAACTTATCTACTAGGGAGGAAGATAAAAAATCGATGACAAATTTAGCTGACCTAAACCAAAAAATTTAATCAACAATAGCTAGATAAGTCTTACAAAAAATCGAAACCTTAGACACCTTTGATAAACAAGTTTTGTGAATCTAATCGAAGAATATGGTGCGTATCGGAAAAGTAAACCGAATTGTATAAAAAGAGAAACTCTCAAGGAGTTCTCATCGGTTACTCCAGTTAGTTATTTCAGTCGGTCACTTAAGTCAGTCACTTCAGATCAATCAGTTCAATAGGACACATCAGATCAGTTAGTCACTTCAGATCAGTTAGTTCAGTTCCTTATTGGTCTTTAACAGTCCATCCTTAATTAAATTAATTAATAAACTTTAATTATATATTTAATTAAAAATTCGATTTATGTCATGTTTGGTGTCATTTTAATCGCAAAAATCTCATTAAGTCATTGCAATTATCTTTAAATCGAAAAAGTGTGAAATATAAAAATTGTATTTTCCAACAAGTTTACATGTATAAATATGAAGATAAAAAAAAGCGAGCCTGGCGAGCAAGACTTCGGAACTCTTTGATGACTCGTCATCTCGCTTGCTTCTTATTTCTTCTCACTCTCGCTTCGAATCGGAAACCTTTCCTTATCTATAACAACTATTAGGGATTTAAATATCGTAAAAATTAAAATTTTTATTTCGCTCTTTTTCGATTTGAAAATAATTGCAATAAGTTAATGAAATTTTTGCGATTAAAATGACACCAAACACGACATAAATCGAATCATTTTTAATAAAATATATAATTAAAATTTAATATAATTAATTTAATTAAAAATAATCCGATTTATGTCATGTTTGGTGTCATTTTAATTGCAAAAAATTTCATTAATCTATTGCAATTATTTTCAAATCGAAAAAATGCAAAATATAAAAATTTAATTTTCTATGGTATTGCGGAATCAGACTGTGCGGCGGCTGTAAGCGACGCGGTAGCGACACCAAGTACATAAAAAACAATTTTAAGCATTGAGTTGAGAGTCACTGTTCTCGATGCGGTGCTACTAAGTACCTTATCCGGAATTTCGCGTCAAGTGAACTTTCAGTTAAGATATATAATAAATTAAAGTCGTAATCAAAAATCTAACGACACTTTTATGATATAATTTGAGTACAAGCTTTTGATTGCGACCTGTTTGAATAAAATCGGTGTAGTCAATCCTGAGAAATGATGATCGAATACCAGAATTGTGACATTTCGTTTCTTTCTTCCTTTTCCTTTTCTTTCAGATTCACGTACATATGCTCCCACGCACACACACAAAGCGAGTTTGTCCCTCAAGCGGCGTTCACATCGTTGCGTATATGATTATTGCTTCGATATGTACAATGCTTTAAGTGACAAAATCATATATGTGCATGTGCGTACATACGTGTGATATGTATCTGTATGTGTACGTACGTATGAAAGATAAATTTATTAAAGTATAGTGCGGAATAGTGTAACAAGGTATAGAAGTGACACGTTAAGCAGTTAAGTTACTTGTTTAAAAACACAGATTTTAAGAAATTAATATAAGAGTAAAAATAAAAAAGTATAACAAAGAACAAAGCCGAACAAGGAAGAAAAGTAGTGTGTGATAACGTACCAAGGACGAGAAGTGACATATTAAAAATTATTATGAGTTATTAAAAGATATTAAGAGAAGGGACATATTAAAAGTTATTATCAAGCGACGCAGTAGCGTTGCGACGCCGAGTGCATTTATTTGTAAAAACTCTGATTTGTGACACTTAACGACAGCCAAGTGGACTGTGATTTATCAATCAAAAGGTAAATATTATGAAATTTTTCTCATTTCTGTTTAGATTAGACATAATATATGTTGACATATTATATTAATAAAGAGAATAGCCAGTTATCATTTTGTGGAATCTTTCTCAAAAAAGGTAAAAAAAAGAAGTCGAGTCATCTCAGTAATAAAAAATTATTGTATAAAACTATTTTAGAAAAAATTATTTTTAATAAAAAATTGCTGTATTAAAAAAAATTGTGTAAAATAGTTGTCATAATTATCTACAAAAATTAATGATATTATATCTACAAAAATTAATGATATATTTAAATAGAAAATTACGTCGAGAATAAAAGAGTGCGATTTTATTTTACGTTTATCAACAGTGTGTGTGTGTGTTAGATGTGATTGATTGCTGATAAATAAAAATCAAATAAAGAAAAATTATGTTTATATTTTTGTCGAAAGTTATTACATCTTTGTCGTAAAAGTCAGAATCCCGATTTCTTCAACGATGAACAGTTGATTCATGTTGTTCGTATGTACTAATATGCATTTGTACTGATTACATCGCATCGTTTTGACAAAATTTGTCACGGAAAAATGCGTACTAGATGTCAATCCGCATCTGACAACGTCTACTAACATAAAGTGAAATCGCATCCAAAAAATTTATGCAATTTTTAATAGAAGAATTTATAATTGGAAAAAAAACCATTGTATAAAAAAAAACTTACGCAATTTTTTATAAAAAGATTTTCATTTAACAAATTGTTGTACAAAATAATTGGTTTAATTTCTTATAAGAATATTAAAATTTAAATATTTATTTAAAAATATTAAAAATTAAAAATTAATAAATTATTAAAATTTAAAAAATTTTAATTATTAAAAACCTTTACGCTGCTAAATTTATTTGTATATTATTCAGCAGCGTCGAGTTTTTTAATAATTAAAATTTTTTTAATTTTAATTTCTTATTAATTTTAATTTTTAATATTTATAAATAAATATTTAAATTTTAATATTTTCTTATAAAAAATTAAACCAATTATTTTGTACAACAATTTGTTAAATGAAAATCTTTTTATAAAAAATAGGGTAAGTTTTTTTTTTCAATTATAAATTCTTCTATTAAAAATTGCATAAATTTTTTGGATGCGATTTCACTTTACGTTAGTACACATTGTCAGATGCGAATTGACTTCTAGTACGCATTTTTTCGTGTGACAAATTTTGTCAGAACGATAGGATGTAACATTAGTAACATCAGTATAAATGCACATTAGTACATACGAGCTACATGAACTACATCAACTGTTCATCGTTGAAGAAATCGGGATTCTGACTTTTACGACAAAGATGTAATAACTTTCGACGAAAATATAAACATAATTTTTCTTCATTTGATTATTTATCAGCAGTCAATCACATCTAACACACACACACACACACCACACACACACACACACACACACACACACACACACACACACACACACACTCTTTTATTCTCGACGTAATTTTCTATTTAAATATATCATTAATTTTTGTAGATAATTATGACAACTATTTTACACAATTTTTTTTAATACAGCAATTTTTTATTAAAAATAATTTTTTGTAAAATAGTTTTATACAATAATTTTTTACTACTGAGATGACTCAACTTCTTTTTTTCACCTTTTTTAAAAAGGTAATTTTTTTAAAATATCACTAATTTTTGTAAACAATTAAGAAATAACTATTTTGCACATTAACTTTGTTTAATGTAACATTTTTGTAATTTAAATAATACTATGTCTTGTGCATAAAAAAGTTTTTTACAATAATATAAAATTTTTTACAATTTAATACTGACACATGATTAATTTTTTTTTATTTTTAAAAAAGTTTTTGAGGATATGTTAAATATCCTAATAAATAAGCAAAGAATGCACCACTAGTGCCGTCACTTCATTAAAATATGACGATCTTCTCTACTTAATATACTTTTTGCTAATTTCGTAAAGTTAAAGTATTAATAAAGCTACATTCTCCACTTAATTCCAGGTGAAGTTCACTTTAATAGAATTTTAATTTTAGGTTTAGTTACAAATCTTCAACATTTTCAATAAAGAAAAATCGTCTCGAAATAACTTTAGAAATCTGTTATTAATATTACTAGATAGTGTGGTAGTGCAGGAGACTGCATATAGAATGAGTTTTATTTCATGTACCAATTTTTTTGTTATGCGAGAGATTACCGATTGCAGTTGCAATAAATTAATTGATACATAGATGGCAATTATTTAGGTGGATATTACCATAGACATAATAAGTACAGACCGAGCATCCATTGTATAAGCGTTAAGCATACGAAAAGAAAGACAAAAAATGTAAGATGAGTTTCTTTCTCTTTTCAATGCCGGAGAAGTGGGCAGCACTTCTCCACATCTTCTCGCGCCGGTTCGTCATGGAGGGGCGAGGAGATGAGGAGAAGTGCTCCCCACTTCTTCGGCATTAAAAAGAGAAAGAAACTCATCTTACATCTTTTGTCTTTCTTTTCGTATGCTTAACGCTTATACAATGGATGCTCGGTCTATACTTACTATGTCTATGGATATTACATTCGATACGTATGGTCGATCCAAATAATTGACATCTATAGGTACTTTCTGATTCACGCATGATGCACATGAAGTGACAGAAAATGTATAATATGCATGACATGAACTATACATTTTCTATCACTTCATGCGCATCATACGTGAATCGGAACGTACTCTATGTACCGATCAATTTATTCCAATTACAGTCGATAATTTCTCGCATGATAAAAAAATTATACATCTCTCATCGTCACGAGAACACAGCGTCTCTTTCATCAAATGTGCGAACCGTACAAGAAAAATATGTGACAAATATAGCCACGACGGTGACGTATCCTAATTAAAAAGTTTCACATTGAGACTTTGCATCGTTATATTTCTGCTTATAGAGCACATAGAGCAAAAATAAAGACACTTTATACTATATAAATAATATACTATATAAATCGAATCCAAGCAATTGATTGAACCTAATAAGAATTTGATCAATTCAGCGGTTATTGAAAACCGATAATATGCATTACTCGCAACTTAGCCTTTCGCTTAAAAATACACGATGTGTCTTGCGCCTGAGTGATGACTCGACTTCAAGATACTACCGTATCTCTTGATATAATTCTGTAATTTATAATTATGTGTGTGTGTGTGTATAATTGTTAATTGCAAATTACATTTTTTTGTTCGAAGCAATTATGTGTTTTCTTTAAGTAGTGATATAGGGAGAGTTCTAACTCAGGTCCTCTCAGGGGGGGTGAGGTGCGCGGGGGATTACGGAGGCGCGGGGGAATGACGTCACGCGGGACGAAGGGGATTTCGGCGGCGGCGCGTGTTAGATGTTTTACGGCAATATTGTATTACATGCCCGATTGATAAACAATATTGCGTACGAACATGTTCGGTTTATAAATAATATAAACAGCAGCATTTCTTCGAAATGCATCGCATGCGAGAGCAACGCGTGCGAGGGAGAGGGAGTGATGGCGCGAGAGCAACGCGTGCGAGGGAGAGGGAGCGATGGTGCGAGAACAACGCGTGCGAGGGAGAGGAAGCGATGGCGCGAGAGCAACGCGTGCGAGGGAGAGGGAGCGATGGCGCGAGAACAACGCGTGCGACGAACGAGGCTTACAACTAGCGCGAGAGAGAGAGACTTACAACTAGCGCGAGACGAGACTTAGATCAACACATGGGAGATAAGGATACTTATAACTAGCGCAGGGATGGGAACGCAAGGAGAGGCATGCGAAATAATTAGATTTTTTTAAATTAAAATATATATAAAATTTATTTTAAAATGTGTGTATGTGTATATTATACATATTTATGTGTGGTGTGTGTGTGTGTGTGTGTTGTGTGTGTGTGTATGTGTGTGTATGTATATTTAAAATTAAAATTAAAAGTAAAATATAAAATATAAAATATAAAATGAATGTTATAAAATATAATTATAAAAATATATAAAATTAATTTGGGGAAGGGGGGGGGTGCGCCGGTTCAGGGGAGGCGGCTCCTGTAAATAAAAATATATAGTATAATAAAAAATTTAGTAAATAATTTTAGTACTTACAATGTTTTAATGTGTGCACATGGGGCACATGTCGCACGGTAATATTTGATACAGTGATTTCCTGCACTCTTTGCAGGATATATTGCTTAAATGACGACAATTCATGCAGCGATGTTCCCGTATAGCTCTAGCTTCCAGAAATAAAAACGATAATCTTAGGAAGCATTCCGCACAATATTTCTGTCCATATTCTACATAATAGAACGATATGCGACATATTTTTATCGTATCGTTCATCGTCAATATTTCCGGTAATTCTAAATTCCGTTCTCTGAATTCTAATAGTTCATCATCACTATCGACACTCAATGTCCGCAAAGGTTCTACTTCGATGTCATCTTCGTCATCTTCGTCATTTTCATCAACATTCAATACATTATTATTGTCAATGATCCTCACATTATTATTTTCGATGATCATCACATCGTCATCATCGATGATCATCACATCGTCATCATCGATGATCATAACATCATCATCGTCGTTATCATTAATGATAATGATATTTTCTTCGGCCATGTTACAAAATGCACAAGAACGATGAAAAAAATATTCACTTCTTCACTTTTGATTTCTTCACTTTCGATTTCTCGACTCGCGCACTGCCAAACTCTTTCTGACAAGGCAGTGAGATCTCGATACGAGATCGTATAATAGAGATGCGACATTATCGCCATATCGCCGTAAACACCTCGTAAAAAAAAGTATGCGCGGTCCCATATGTTTATCGAAAGTATAAGCGATATTGTATTACGTGCCCGGTTGATAAACAATATAAACACCTTAGAATCATCTCACATGTTTTTTCTCGGAAGAATTGCAACGCGTATGAGCGCCGATGTTCGGCTGCTTTGCACCCTTGCTTCCACCGCTCGTATATCAGCGCCGATGTTCGGCTGCTTTGCGCTTTCGCGGTACATCTCTTACCCCCGATATAAGTAATTCTAGATTCTTTCCCCGTTCGACGTATCCTTATCTCTCTCTCATTGAATTATACATCATGCGAATTTATAAACAATATAAACAAATGGCACCTCCCAGAATCGTCCTCCGTAATTTTTTCTCGGAAGAGACGATATTGCGACGCGTATGAGCGCCGATGTTCGGCTGCTTTGTACCTTCGTTTCCTCCTTCATATATAAGAAGGATTGAAGTGCATCAAATCATCATAGTATGTGATTTGAACGCCCATCGACACGTCGGTTGTAAAAAAGTATAGCGGTGTTCCGTTAGAAAGATTTTTGCGCGATTTCACGTTCAAGATAGAGAACGGTATTGTTTATCGTGTGCAAAAGTCATCCGTAGAAAACTGTGACGTAGTGCTTTAAAAGTGTGAAAAAGACAGGAAAATGGAAAACATCGAGCAGACCGAACGCGATCTGATGGAGGGATCTCGCCAAATTGCCACCTTGGGCGAGTATTTCGCGTGGCTGCAGCGTTACGAGGAATTAATCCAAGAGCTCGAAGAACGCAGTCGTGTCAAGCGTCCGCGGCTCTCGATCGGAAACAGGCAATCTCTGGTGGCTAAAATCGCGCGATTAGAAGGTGCAAAGACTCGATTGCAGAGACGGTTTATTCCCAGCGGTGGTGATTACAACGGTGATAATAACGCTGAAAGACTCGTTTGGCGAGAGATCGATACAGCGTTCGACAGCCGTATTCTGACCGGTGCCGTGATTAACGCAAACTATATCGAACCTCGTCAATTTCTCGAGGATGCCGAAGACATCGTGCTCGAGCAAGTGCAAGACGTTCTAAAAAGACACAACAGTGTAAAAGTGAACACTGTGTTTAATGGTGAATTTGTGTCGGGTGATAAGCGCGCGAATAAAAGTGTGAATACGAGAAACTGTGAACTCTTTCGCACATCGGATTTACGCGAGTGGTTCGAGCGCCGCGTTATCGAGCCCACTTTAGCGTCTCTGGAAGAGTTTCAGGAACGCGATAGCGGTTGGGCATTGTCGCGAATACAGAATTTGACTGTTAATGTAAATAAATATAATCCAATACGCGCGGGATGCCACATTAAATTGTCGCGGGAGATTATGATGAAAAGAGCGGTGGTTAACGTACAGTCTAAAGACAATGCGTGTTTCGCGTGGGCAGTGGTCGCCGCTCTATATCCCGCAGAAAGAAATGTGGAACGAGAATCATCGTATCCACCTTACGCGACAGTGCTGAATCTCCGGGACATTGAGTTTCCAGTAACTTTAAATCAAATTAAAAAATTTGAACTCGCAAACAGTATCTCGATCAACGTGTACGGCATTGAAAGCGAGAACATTGTTCCACTACGACTGACAGAGCAGAAGCGAGATAAGCACGTGAATCTGCTATACGTGGAAGACGGCAATAGCGTCGGACATTTCGCGTGGATAAAAAATTTATCCAGGCTCGTGAGCTCGCAACTGAGCAAACACAACGGTCAAAGATATATCTGCGATCGGTATGTATATATTAATATAAAATAATTATAATTTATATAACAAATTGTTCAAAATTTAAAAAATTTTCTTTTACAGATGCCTGCATTATTTTAGTTCAGATGACAAGTTGCAGTCGCATATGGTCGACTGCGGGGAGATGAATGACTGCGCTATCCGGTTGCCGAGCGACAAGGACAAGTGGCTCGAGTTCAACAATTACAACAGGAAAGAGCGGCTTCCATTCGTCGTGTACGCCGACCTGGAATGCGTTCTGATCAAAACGGAGGAAGAACAACAACAAAAATTGTACCAGCATCATCGGGTATTTAGTATAGCGTATTATATGCATTGTTCGTACGATGAATCTTTATCGGCGTATCATTCGCGTCGTAGCGTCGATTGTATAGCGTGGTTCGTCGAAGATCTTAAAAATTTAGCGATTCGCGTTAAGAATATTTTAACGACCAATGTCCCCATGGTTAATTTAACGTCCGAAGAGTGTGAAAAATTTTACAACGCCACTCAATGTCATATATGCGAAAAGCCGTTCGCGGAAGACGATACACGCGTTCGCGATCATTGTCATTTGACCGGGCGGTACAGAGGCCCGCGCATTCAAATTGCAATTTAAATTACAAAGAATCTTTTTGTATTCCGATAGTTTTCCACAATTTATCCGGTTACGATTCGCATTTTATTATCGAGGAAATAGCCACAGCATTCGAAGGGAGAGTCGAGTTACTTCCGATAACGAAAGAGAAATATATTTCTTTTACAAAAAATGTCGACCTTAAGGAAGGCGATTGGAAAAATAATGTAAAATTACGCTTCATCGATTCGTACAAATTTCTTACATCGAGTCTCGACAAATTGGCATCTTATCTAGACAAGATAAGCTCAAAATTTTAAAATCGGAATTTCAAAATTTATCCGCGGAAAATTTCAGTTTATTAACGCGAAAAGGCGTCTTTCCGTACGAATACGTCGACTCGGTAGATAGGTTGCGAGATACGCGTTTACCACCGCGCGAATCGTTTTACAGTTCCTTGACCGGTGAAACTATATCCGAGAGCGATTACGCGCACGCCGAGAACATCTGGACGCGATTCTCCATTCGAACGCTGGCGAATACAGCGACATGTATCTCAAAATCGACGTCTTGTTATTAGCCGATATTTTCGAAAATTTTCGCGATAGCTGCATAAAAAGTTACGGACTCGACCCCGCGTATTACTATACTCTGCCCGGATACACGTGGGACGCCATGTTAAAGCATACAAAGATCACGTTCGAGTTGCTTACAGATATCGACATGGTCATGTTTATAGAACGCGGTATACGCGGTGGTCTGAGCCAATGTTCCAACAGATACGCGCGCGCTAATAACAAGTACATGCGACAATCGTACGATCCATCGAAACCATCGTCGTACTTGATGTATTTTGACGTTAATAATTTATACGGATGGGCAATGTGTCAACCGTTGCCTTACGCCGATTTTCGATGGGTCGACGACGCGTCGAATTTTGACGTATCATCTATAGCGTTAGATTCACCCACGGGGTATATCCTCGAAGTCGATCTCGAGTACCCGCAACATCTTCACGATACGCACACCGACCTACCGTTTTGTCCGACACGCGACAAGCCGCCCGGCAAGCGGGAAGACAACTGCTCGCAACGTTATACGATAAGAAGCGTTACGTGATACACTACCGTAACCTACAACAGTGTACGCGTCACGGCCTTCGTATGACAAAAATACATAGAATTTTACAGTTTTCTCAATCTCCATGGCTTCGAAATTACATAGAATTAAATACACGTTTCAGAACACTCGCGAAAAACGATTTCGAGAAAAATTTATATAAATTAATGAACAACGCGGTATTTGGCAAAACGATGGAAAATGTGCGTAATCGGGTCGATGTAAAATTATTAACAAAATGGGACGGTCGGTTCGGCGCGGAAGCGATGATCGCGAAACCGAATTTCCACAGCAGAAGCGTTTTTTCGGAAAATCTGATTGCGGTAGAATTGCGTAAACTCGAGGTGAAATTTTACAAACCGATTTACGTGGGTATGTGTATACTCGACATATCCAAGACGTGTCTGTACGAATTTCATCACGAGTACATATATCCTCTGTATCGCGACAAATGTAAGATCATGTACACCGATACGGACAGTCTCGTATATCACATTGAGTGCGCGGATGTCTATGAGAACATGAAGCGCGACATTGTTAGATTCGACACGAGCGATTATGCGGTGGACAATGCGTACGATATACCGCTTGTAAATAAAAAAGTGCCGGGTTTGATGAAGGATGAAAATAACGGTGCGATAATGACCGAATTCGTCGGGCTCAGGCAAAGATGTACGCGTTACGAGTGGACGGAAAGAAAGACACGAAGAAAGTTAAAGGTGTCAAGAGCAACGTTGTCGCGAGAACATAACCTTCGAAGATTACACGCGGTGTTTAAACGAAGAGATCGAAATGACGCGACAGCAGTCGTGTATAAGATCGAAATTGCACAAAGTGTATACCGTCCGCGAGACGAAAATTGCTCTGAGTCCGTACGATGACAAGCGATATATCGTACCTGATTCGACTGACACGTTACCATGGGGACATTATAGGATACCTTTGTAAATACATGTATATATTTTATTTATTACTGTATATATTTTATACTTCATATAGTTTTATATAATACACATCTTACACATTTATATTTCATATATTTTATGTAACGCATATCTTACATACTTATATTAAGAATATATAATATATATATAGTATTATTGAAAGAAATATTAATAAACACTGTATATAAATTAAATCATATTGTCCTTATGTATCCAAGAGTTGTGCGAATTGTCAAATCCTAGCCATTTCACGTAAACCTCGTCACCTCTCCTGCGCAGTATTTTCTCCACGAGATACACGTCGGGATAATTCGCGCGATGCAACTCGTGCTCGTAGAACGCTCCAGCGATAGGTTTTTTGCGATAATCCTCGAGTAGATAACTCACGGGATTAGTATGCTGCACTTTTACAATTTTAAACACCTCGGTTGTCCAATTTGGCGTGTAACCCTTCTCGAAAACTGTCTTGTACTTGCTAACGCGTACCGAGTCACCTACTTTGAATTTCGCCGGACCCGCGATATTTACACGGTTGTATACAGTAGTCAAGAGTCTCTCGGCGACCGCAGGGGTAACGTCGACGGGTCGCATACCGATCGTTCGATGCTTGCGCGCGTTGTAATCCGATACGAGTCCCGGCAACGCGTTAACCCACTTGTAAGATCCGTTCAGCGTAAACATCTTCCACATGTCGTCTTTTAGCGTGCGATTGAATCGCTCGACGATCGATGCCTTCAATATCGAATACGTAGAATAATGATTTATGTCATGTTTTCGCATGAGCCGTTGCACGTCGGCGTTATAAAATTCCTTCCCCATGTCGGTCTGTATGTTTTTCGGACACCTCTCGCTATCTCGAATTATCTCGGCGATAGCGTCAGCTGTCTCGCTTCCGCTTTTACTCTTGAGCGGTACGGCCCACGCGTGCTTGCTCAACGCATCGATGACTGTGAGTATGTAGTTGTAACCTCTGTTGAAACGAGAGTACGGACGCATCTCGACAATGTCGGCTTGCCACAGATCATCGTATCCCCGCACTATTACGTGTCTTCGGGGGAAATTTTTTCTCGCCGGTGCGTGCAGTTCGTTCACCAACTGCCGTTTCTCTAAACTATGTTGTTTCTTCGCTTCCCCGGTTATTCCCGACCGTCGGCCCATCGTTGTTTCGATTCGTCGATCGAATTAGCCGTTCAATAGCCGTTCGTAGCCGTTCAATAGCCGTTCAGTAGCCGTTCAATAGCCGTTCCTTAGCCGTTCACTGCCGTTCAATTGCCGTTCAATAGCCGGTCCTTAGCCGTTCACTGCCATTCGTAGCCGTTCAATAGCCGTTCCTTAGCCGTTCACTGCCGTTCAATTGCCGTTGCTGACCCGTTCAGTAGCCGTTCAATAGCCGTTCCTTAGCCGTTCACTGCCGTTCTTGATCCCTTTGTTGGCGCGATTGACCCTGTTGATAGTCATTTTTAAGCAGTCCGTAGCCTCGTTCGCAATCGTTTCTGACCCGTTCGTAGCCTCGTTGACAATCGTTTTTGACTCATTCGTAGCCGTTGTGGACTTGTATGCCGCCTCGTATGTAGCCGTTCCTGACGTGTTCATAGCCTTGTTCGCAGCCGTGCTTGAGATGCTCGTAGCCTCGTTCGCAGTTGTTCTTGAATCGTTCGTAGCCTCGTTCGAGACCGTTTCCTCTTCGATCACTGCCACTCATTATAGCTCGATAATCGTTGGATAATCGTTCGTAGCCGTTCGGTAAACCTTTCTAGATGTTTAATAATTGTACAATAGCCGCTCCTAAGCCGTTCACTACAGCACATTACAGATTGATAGCCGTTTCTGAATTAGCGTTAATCGTACGACGAAGCTCGTTTATCGCAGCCTGCAAAGCTCGCAGGTCCTTCTCGAACGCAGTCAGCTTCTCGTCTGATTCTTTCCGTTGATTTTTCAACGTTTTAACGCATTCTTCCACGTACAGTTTGTTGACCGCATCGGTATCAGCCTCAGGTTGCGCTACACGGCGAATCTTGCGCGACCTCGCGTCATAGTCCGTTGCGACGCGACACAGAGCGTTTTGACGCAAGTAACTCGTCACCAATTTACCCCAATGATCGCTCGTGCTGATTTCTTCGTTTCTCCGTTCGAATAATCCAAATTTGTTGATAGGCATTGTTTTTCGATGCGAGTGACGTCGATCGACTGATTAGTTTCGTCGAGGCGCCGTTTAATTTATAATAATGCCGGCTTCGCGGAGTTCCTCTATGATCGACAAGATCTCGTTGTCGTGAGCGTTGTGGCCAGCTCGACGCGAAGCATCGAGCAATCGCAGGCGATCCACTAGCTCGTTGGGATCGTCCCAGTGCACGTAATCGATCTTATTGTCGGTTAGCGTCATCGCGCGAGGCGTGAATACTCCCGTTCCCGTTTTTTTCTTTTTCGATTCGATCGACATCAACGGCGCGATTATTTGTTTATACTTGTATCCCTTGTTGCTCTTTAATTGACCTTGCGCATTATATCGACGTTTATGCGCACTCGTTGCCATCAATATGCTCTTATATTTTTGCGCCTCGTTGCGCATCGTCCTCAGTGTATATGGCGTCATTGGGAATTCTCATGAAGATCAATTCGTATAATCCCGGTGTACCGATGTATCTCATATTGTCTATGATTATAGAGTCATCTTTGTCAATGCCGAATCGTTTGTTACCGAGACGCATTCCATTCTCGTCGAAATAGACGCCGTACACGTGATCGATCGCGTTTTTTTTTCTTTCGTCACCGCTAAGAAGAGCACCCATGTATTTTTGCTCCAGTGGTCCCAAGTTCTCTCGTAACATTTCTTGACCTTCCGATGTTTGTAACATGTTTTGAACGGATGTTTCGGGCGGATTGCCCGTGGTTTCGAAAACATCTTCGATCGCGAGTGATTCGGGTATCGCGAGTTGCGCGATTTTCGGCGCGAACGGTGTAGAGGTTATCGGCGGTTCATCCGATAAAGTCTTCGATAAATCGGATATACGCGACATCGATAAACGTTTCGCCTTCACTGATCGTTTCCTCTTTTTCGGTGTCGCATCCTCCTCCTCCTCCTCCTCCTCCTCCTCCTCCTTGTATCGCTTGATGGGTAACGTTTTAATTATAGCGTCAGCGTTACTCTCCGGCTCTTTTTTCACCGCGATTGCGCTAGAGTTGTCGACGATCTTTTGCAGTGGCTCGATAATAGGTCTAAAATGGGCCGTGACCGCGATATCTTCGTCGATCTTACCGGTCTTCAAAGCGCGATGTTTCTTGCGGATCGATTCGCTCGTTTTCTCAATCTCCCGCGCAATCTTTTCACGCTCGCGAATATTATCGTTTCCAGCCATGTTGACGGAACGTCGAGCGTTTCACCCTTCTGGACGGAATGTCGACAGCGACTAATCGTTTCGAGGTATCGCGAACACGTTAAATCCTTTTCTGTATCGCCCGTTCGTAAGCGGGCTGTCCTTATCAATCACTAGGAATCCATACTTTTGCTGCCAACAAGTACGGCATAATTCACTGAAATCCTCGTACGACATGTCGGTATTCACGTGATCGTTGTACACGTGTTTCAAATTTGTACCGTCCTGTTTAAACAAGATCAGCAGGTTCGCGTTGTCGCGTATAAGATGTTTCGGTATTCTCGCATACGTCTGACAAAGATAGAAGCAGTCGACGTTCGAGTGACGACCCATTGAGAAGTACTCTCTTATCGTATCTTGCTTGTCGCACGCCACGTCATCGAAGATAAAAATCGAGTTTGGACATGCCTCGCTCGGTGGAATGATGTCACTGTTATTCGAGAACGTAAAGTAGCCGATTTCGTCGATCGGCGTCAATAAATTCTCCAGATATCGATATTTCGGTTGTTGTAGCGACTTTGAGTACACGTACACGTTCTCGAAACGTACACCGTGTGGACTTTCCAGTAGACTTATCAAAACGTTGGTTTTACCACAATTTGAGGGACCGCAAACGATCGCGCGTATAGTAGTCGGTAACATCGTACCGTGTCTGCGCATCTCCGCGTTGTCCCCCATCGAACGTAATCTGTCGTCGCAATTCGTCACGCGTATCGTCAAAGGCTGTCGTACGAACCGCATGTTTTCTGTTTCGATCCAATTTTGCTAATGATCGCGAGGGGGAGGCCTATTTATAGAGGTGTCGCGACTCGAAACCGCTCAGTATCAAAAATGTTTCTCCTTCTGTCGGACGAGAGAGACATTCTCGGACTTACCGCCAAACAGCTGCAGTATATTCCGAAGATTCTTTTATTGCAAAATTTCGGTGATTACGTCGAACGATTGTGGGACAAGCTTCCAGAATATATAAAGGCTGATCCGGAGGTTCGACAATATCGTTCGTGCATGCGACATTACAACCAGCCGTGGCAGCGAACGCACATCGACGGTCCGCCTCCGTTGATAAAAGATTGCTACGTATGTCAGCGAGAATCGTAAGAAGCAGCGGTCTCTTAAATCGTGCGATAAACGCGCTTCCGATCGAATTTCATATTCCCGGCTATCAGTTTTGCGGCCCAGGCACGCGGTTGCGGAAGCGATTAGCCAGAGGCGATCGAGGTATAAATTTATTGGACGCGGCGTGTCGCGAACACGATATAGCGTACTCTCGGAGCAACGATCTCACCGAGAGACACGCGGCGGATAGGATACTCGCCGAGAAAGCGCGAAATCGTATCGGTGCGAGAGATTCGACTCTCGCTGAGAGAGCCGCCGCCACAGCTGTCTGGGCGGCGATGAAAGCCAAAACGAAGCTCGGTATGGGCCTGAAGAGGACGAAGACGAAGAAGAAGAAAACTGCGAAGAAACGGATACTTTCGGTTGCGAAATGCGGCGGCGTATTGCCGATTCTACCAATGCTGGGTGCGCTCGGATCCCTGATCGGCGGAGCGGCGGGTGTAGCGAAGGTGGTGAACGACGGAAAAGCCGTGCAACGTCAGATGCAAGAGATGCTACGTCACAATCGCGCCATGGAAGGTCGCGGATTATATCTCGCTCCTTACAAATACGGACGAGGAGTCTCAACGAGAAGAAGAAAAAAAAAAACGTCAAAGAGACGTTAAAAATGCCGCAGGGCGCAACTACCAACGTACAATTGCTACAACTGGCGAAACGTATGCGCATTCCATATTTTAGAGGTGTTTTCATGCGCGACTCTTTACCGATCGGTGGTATTTATCAAAACGAGAACGGCATCGTAAATTTAGATAGCGTCGAAGGACCGGGTACTCATTGGGTAGCGTACGCAAAGAGGGGGAATCGCGTCGTATATTTCGACAGTTTCGGCAATCTTCGACCTCCCAAGGAACTTGTGCGATATTTCGGACGAAACGTAACGAAGATACAGTACAATCACACGCCTGTTCAAACTTACGATCAGAGCATCTGCGGACAATTGTGCTTGCAGTTTCTTCGAACGGTCGATGCGTGCGAATTTAAAGACGGATATCGCGCTATTTAACTCAGTATTTGTTCAACAGTTTCGTCGACGTGTCTATGACATTCACGTTGACTGGAAAGAGTAGCGTTCTCGCGGCAAACTTCTTTCCCACTGTAGATTTGAGCGACGATGAATACGAACTCGGTCTAACGGATTTTGAGACTTATCACACGATACCGAACGTGAATTCCTCGAATAATAAAGTTTACTTTGGCAAAGACGACGCGGAAATTACGATTCCCGAGGGATCGTACGAGTTGCGAGATATACATGAATTTTTGAAACGTGCAATTTCACGGAAACATCGCAATAAGAAACACATTGACGGCGATGACTACGAAGATGGCGAATATCCGATAGTGCTCCGCGCTAATTACAATACGATGAGAAGCGAGATCAAATGCGCATACAGATTAAATTTTAGCAAACCCGACAACATTGGATCGCTGCTAGGATTCTCGAATCGTATTCTCGAGCCGGGAAAATGGTACGAATCGAACATGCCGATTAACATTATCAACGTTAATATTATCCGCGTAGAATGTAACGTGACCGCGAGCGCGTACAACAACGGCAAACTCGTTCATACGATACACGAATTTTCACCGAGGGTACCGCCGGGATATAAGATATCGGAAACGCCGGCGCAGATCATTTACTTGCCGATCATCGCGCGGAGCATTACGGATTTAACGTTACGCGTTGTCGACCAGAACGGACGATTGCTCGATTTTCGAGGAGAAGAGATCACCGTAAGATTGCACGTACGACGGCTGCGGCGATAACGTACGTACGTATGCGACGTATGAGATGCTCGTGTTGAACGGATCGAAAGACGCGAGAGATAACGCAATCTTTACGAAATCAGCGACACCAACAACATCAACGTCGACGTTCGCTAATATCCAATCATCCGAGAAAAAGAAACTCAGTGCATCGAACGTTGCGTTTTTGCAATCTTTGGGATTCGCGGTGCGAAACAGCTGAATGATGACCGACATTCTCAACATCGGTGACGAACCTATCTTTGACGATCGTATCGTCAAGGTCGAGACTCACACGTACAACCCGTTCGCCAATACAACGTCCGGACACAATGACGAGATAAGAATACCCATACAACAACAGGATCTGTATACGCTGCCGCATGAGAGTTTCCTATACATCGAGGGACGACTAACGAAACACAGACCAGCAGCTGAAGGAGAAAGTGAATTGGTACTGGGAAATAATTGCGTCGCATTCATGTTCGACGAGATTCGATACGAACTCGACGGCGTTGAGATTGATCGCAATAGAAACGTAGGAATAACTACTACGCTCAAAAACTATGTAACGGTATCATCCGATAGAAGCGTGATTATGAAAAACGCCGGCTGGGAGCCGTCGACCAACGCGAATGGATATTTCAATTTTTGCGTACCGCTCTACATGTTGCTGGGATTTTGCGAGGATTACAGACGCGTGGTGATTAACGCTCGTCACGAATTGATCTTGATACGATCGCGCAACGACAACAATTGTCTGCTTGGAAATTCGGCGCAGGAGCCTGAGCTCAACATATTCAAGATACATTGGCGAATGCCTCACGTGCTGTTGAGCGAAATCAAAAAGTTGTCGATGCTCCGTGCTCTGGAAAGCGGACGATATTTCAGCATGGCTTTTCGGTCGTGGGATCTGTACGAGTATCCGCTATTGCAGCTTACAACCAAGCATTCGTGGGCCATTAAGACCGCGACTCAGCTGGAGAAACCACGATACGTCGTTTTCGCTTTGCAGGCAGGTCGGAAGAATGTCATGTCTAAGGATGCGAGTGAATTCGACCACTGTAAATTGGTCAACGTTAAACTTTATCTGAATTCGGAATATTATCCGTACGATGATATGAATCTGGATTTCGATAAAAACAGATATTCCATTCTGTACGATACGTATATGCGCTTCTGCAAGAATTATTACGGATACGAGTATCTCGAGCCGAGTCTCTCCGTCGGGAGGTTTCAACTTTACGGTCCGTTCGTGATTATCGATTGTTCTCGGCAAAACGAATCGGTCAAGAGCGCAACTGTGGATGTGAGATTGGAATTCGAGTGTAAGGAGAACGTGCCGCCGAATACCACTGCGTACTGTCTCATCATACACGATCGCGTGATCCAGTACAATCCGTTGACCAACGTTGTACGCAAAATCACCTAGGCGATAACATCGACAGAAGAGAGAGGGGGAAGAGGAGCATGATATAAATCAAAGTCTTGCGAGATGGTTTTAGAGTTTTGTCGTTCCTCTCGACTGGTGTATCGAAGAGAGAGAGATCTCGTCATGTCTATACCAACGTTTGTGGATCTGCAAGGATTTATCGTTGGGAAAAATTTTGTCGTGAAGGAAGCGGCAGTCTTGAAAAAGGGATACGTTCTATCGCATTACTTTTTCGCAAGTCCCGTACCGTGGCACACGCTTACAAAATCTGAGCGATGTCAAGTCTCATGGCTGATTAGAAATCATCACGGATTACAATGGGAAGACGGAAACGTTCCGTATGGCTTGGCTCAGCGTGCGATTACAACAGCTGTCGTTGGTATGATACATGAAGAAGAAGAAGAAGAAGAAGAAGAATCGTCTGTCGTGTACGTCAAAGGACTTGAAAAGCAAAAATGGCTGGCCGATATACTAGACGATGCGGGGAACGGCTATATTATTGAAACCTTGGATGCGGATTACGAAGATATCGATGCTCTAAATAAATTAGACGATACGAATAGTATGCGATGTGGAAAACATGTTAAGAATTGCGCCTTACAAAATGTATTCAAAATATTTAACTGGTGGTCGCGACGCCAGAAAGAATTGCGATAAAAATAAAATATGTAAACATTCATATGCGTTATCTCTTATTTACCCCACCCTAATCCTTTGCATGCGTTTCTAAGAATTCTTTTGTTCGAGCACCGCCTCCCCCTTATTCTAAATTCCAATGCGTTAGAAACATTGATCCCCCACCACTACATTATATTTTTAATAAATGAGCGTCGGGTATAACCGATTAATTCCTGTACGATCAGTGTCGCGTTAACCGCTCGTGGATTCACTTTTCATAACCTCCCAGAGAAATGTACTACGTTGAAAGAAGCAGCAGCAGCGGTAGCAGCAGTGGCGGTATCGGAAGACACGTGAATAATTACGTGTCGAATCGTGATAAAACTCCATCGTTTGAGAACAAATACGACGAGTAAGTTTCGTTTAACATTTTTTTCTATTTTTCTATTTTTCTATTTTTCTATTTTTACAAATTGTATTATTAATATTACTTAATTTTAATTTTTCCCGTAGCATTTCGTCGGAGCGTCGTGCGGTTCGTATACTAGGCAGACGATACGCATTGACAGCTACGGAATTCAAATTCCTCGAAATCGGTATCAACGTGGGTCCGCCGAGTTACGTGGAGATTGTCATAGGAGATCATCGGGGAAAGGGACTGATATTATCTCTCGAAACGTGGAAGGGACTCTGCGAGCAACGTCGCAATATTCTAAATCTCCTTCGGAACGACTCTCACGACATGTATAATTTTATAAGCGTTGGACCGCTAACAGTGCGAGTCCGTACGATTAACGACGGCAAACTCATAAGTCTCGAATCTTCGAACGTATGCATGATGATGGTCGAATCGACGTTACATCGTATGTTCGATCTCGATGATTGCATAGATGTAACTTTTGATCGATTGAATAAAGTGATCGAGACAGTCGATATCAAATTTACGCAATTCTCCAATATCGCGTCCACTGTAACAGATCCTAAAGAAGTATCGAATGTAATACGCGCGAGTGACGCTTTCAACAAGCATCAACTCGTCGATTGCGAGCTGGCGGCTTTAGCTTTTAGTCCATATAATATGTAAGACAAAAAATATATAAAAACTTGAATAAAGAGTTTTAAGTTTACTATATCGTGGTGTACTTTCTTTGCGTTTGCCCATCCCAGCTTTCATGCATAGCTCCTCGCGAAAGAGAGAGTTATCATGAGAGAGCAAACACTAGAAAAGAAAGAGAGATAAGGATACGTCGAACGAAAAAATCTAGAATTACTTATATCGGGGGTGAGGGGTGTACCGCGAAAGCGCTGATATACGAGCGGTGGAAGCAAGGGTACAAAGCAGCCAAACATCGGCGCTGATACGTTAAAAATTCTTCCGAGAAAAAATCGTAAAAGACGATTCTAGGAGGTGCCATTTGTTTATATTGTTTATCAACCGGGCATGCGATACAATATTTCATATACTTTCGATAAATATATGGGACCGCGCGTACTTTTTACGAGGCGTTTACGACGATATGGCGATAATGTCACATCTCTATTATACGATCATAATCTCAATTCAAAAAATACTGATGTTTATATTATTTATAAACCGAACATGTCCGTACGCAATACTGTTTATCAGCTGGGCATGTAATATAATATTACCATAAAACATCTAACACGCGCCGCCGCCGAAATCCCTCCGTCCCGCGTGACGTCATTCCCCCGCGCCTCCGTAATCCCCCGCGCGCCTCACCCCCCCCTGAGAGGACCTGGGTTAGAACTCTCCTATATATCCTACTAGTATCCCCTCAAATCTATAATATAATATAATAGTCTTCAAAGTATGCGTTTATTATAAGGAAGACCTTAAATGTAAAAATTTCTATTGTATATATGAATTGTATAATTCGAGAACTGTCCCTGAAGTATTTATTTATTATATATATATATATATATATATATATATATATATATGTATAACCTGTACAGTATAAATTCTTCGGAAAGAACTCTTGAATGATATATTTTGCATATACAAAATTTTTACCTTGTTCTTAAAGCATGCGTTTTTAAATTTTGTATATAATAACTATATATTTTAAGAGCTTTTCTTTCTACACTATTAAAGTTGTCTTTATATTTTTAGTTTAATATTATATTACAAATAGCAATTAATTAATGCTTAATTTCACTTTAAATAAAAATATATTTTAAGTATCTTCTTCGATTAGAACAAATAAAATTTTGAATTTTTTTTTTATTTACAGATCAAAGGTTAATGAAGTTGTAAGAAAAAATAATAATAAAAATTTGTAGTACCTTTATTCAGTATCTTGTATTTAAATTATATAGGAAAGCATTATAAGAAATACAAATGATTGAAACTTAAATTTAAATAATACACATAAGTGTTACGTATATCATTAAACTAACGCTGCGAAATTATTCGTCGTATTATAAATTTTTAAAATAAAAATATATTTAATTATGAAAAAAAATTTATCAATATTACATCAAATATTGCAGTTTTATAAATAAAAGTTAGTAGCATCTTCATAAATAAAAAATTAAAATTTTTTTTACAAATAATTAAAAATGAAACAAACTTTTAATATTCTAATGTATAATACCTAATGTATATAACATTATAAAATAATATAATATGTAAAATGTTCAGTATTAAAGCAAAATGTTGCAAAAACATGTTACAATATACCATATAAAACAATATGTAAATTTCATGCTGTTAGATTGTAATGTTATAAAAATATAACAACAAATTTGCTTGTATAAAAATAAATTTTTGCACTTAAAATATTTTTATATTTAATGTGAAAATATTTTATTTAGTTTAAATATACGTAAAATTAATTATTAAGTAAAAACTTTTCTCTGAGTATGTGCAATATATCATTTTCTTATTAATAAACTATTTAATAATTATATTTTTGAAGTTTTCTTAAAATTAATATAATTTGAGTACATTTTATAATGAATTAATCAGATGTTAGAATAGATATAATTTTGAGTAGATAAATAAAATAAATAAATATGCAAAAGTATAAAATTGGAAAATAAAAATAAAGGGAAAGAAAATTTCATAAAAAGATGTAAAAGCAAAAATAAACACAAAAGGAAATACAAAAGAAAATTTTAAGAAGAGTAAGTATGGAAGAGCGGAAGAACATAAAATAGAAATAATAGAGAAATAGCGAGAGAGAGAGGGAGAGAGAGAGAGAGAGAGAGCCACTGGTTTGGACATGCTCGTGAAACTGAGGCTACGGCGCACAATGATGCCAGATTTCGGATCCGGTAGCATGCGGTATCATGATTCACAAGCGTGTACATACTCATGCGCTCGAGATTTCGGGCATCGTCGGCCAGTGGAAAAACACATCTTTTGTCTTTTTCTTTCTCGAGTTGTATGCGAGACTCGAAATCTCGAACTGGCGAATTGGCGATGCGACGTGAAATATTTACTATTAATCTTTCTCTTATAAACTACTATATATTGTACAACATAGTAACATATGCAAAAATAATTTTTACACAAATAAATAGATTTGATTTTATAATAAAATATTTAAAATTGAAATAAAATATATTTTAAATATGAATTAAATAATTGAAAATAATAATTAATTAAAAGAATGAATAATTTCTTTTTAGCATATTAAATATATTTTTAAATATAAAATCGTACTCTTAGTCTAGCTAATGCTTTTTTTATGTCTTATTGAAATATATTTAAAAATTGTCCAACAAAAATAAAATAAAA
This sequence comes from Camponotus floridanus, assembly GCF_003227725.1. Lineage (NCBI taxonomy): Eukaryota > Metazoa > Arthropoda > Insecta > Hymenoptera > Formicidae > Camponotus > Camponotus floridanus. Next base: position 161,835 of record NW_020229383.1, read on the forward strand.
GCAAGATTAAAATAATTTCTTTTCAATTAGATCAACATTCTCTCATCATTTTATTTTATAAATGTACGATACACATGTTGTTCGACGGAAACCTCAAAAAGATGATAATCTCTTCTATTAAAAAGAAAATATAAAAAAATTGTTATTAATTCAACGTTATTACCTTACGTACACACATACATATACATGTATACATATCATGTAAACATACATATATTTAATCGTATAAATAATCTCTTTATATGCTTATATCTTATATAAACGAGGTTTTGAGGATCTTTTATAGGCATAGTGTTTTATAGACAGAATTTATTATTTTTTAAAAGAAGGGACTTTTTTTTGTATGCTGTATTAATAACATTTGCAACATGTAGCCTTAAAATATTTTTATCAATATAAAATATTTTAGCTTTTTATATTTTATCTTTTTTTATAATAGCAGTAACGTATAATTTGCCCGCCGACATAATAAATAAATGTTTTTCATTAATTTTCATGTTTATAACTGTTTCGCTTCTCATATTCAACGCTGATTTTATCGAAGTAGCAATATATGTTGAAGGGAGTTTGTTACGTTCTTTTTTAGATTTTAAATCAATTAATTAAAATCCAAAATGTTTTTCTTCCGATGTACATTTGAATTAGGAACTGAACAGCACTCATTGTCAGATCAGAATCTGAGGAGTATCTTAATAATGTAACGATGGAAGATTAGGTGAATACAATATATATTATAACTATTCGAAAGAATTGTTTACAATTTTATCTAACTACACAAAAAATACATAAAAGATTGTCCATTACAAATGATTTGTGGTTTGATAAAATTACAAGTTTTTGGACTATCTATATCTTTAGTCGATTATAGAGAAATATTATTATATATTAAATATTTTTTTTTATTACGGGAATTCTGGATAGCTTCGATGAAGAAGAATTCTTAAAAAAATAATGGCTTATATTACAGCAGATTTAATTTTGGAAAAAAAACAAAATATCAAAATTAAATTTTAATGATATGTGAAAGGAATCTTTTGCAGCGCTAATTGTCAAATAATATAAATATTCCACTTTGAGAAATATACTGATTACTTCCTAATTCAAATGCACATCCAAAGAAGACAGTTTGGATTTTAACTGACTTAAAATCTGAAAAAAATTGCAATAAATTCTCTTTAACATATGTTAATGCCACTTCTTAATTCGATAAAATCAGCGTTGAAAATGAGAGGCGAAATAACTATAAACATGAAAATTAATGAAAAGCATTTATTTCTTATCGGCGGGCAAATTATATGTTACTGCTGCTTAAAAAAAGATAAAATATTTTAAGGCTACATTGTAAATTGTTGCAAATGTTATTGCTATAGCACACACACACGTACAGGTTCCTTCTCTTAAAAAGTAATTCTATTTGTAAAGAACACCATGCCTATAAAAGACATCAAAAACACGCTTATAAAAAATATAAGCGTGTAAAATGATTATCTATATGATTTTATACATACATATATATACATATAATATGTACATACATATATGTGTATATAAAGCAATAATATTGAATTAATAACAATTTTTTATATTTCCATCTTGATGGAAGAGGGAAATATAAAACCTACCATCATCTACTACATCATCACCTACCTATCATCTTCTTACGATTTCCATCAAACAATATGTACATCATACATTTATAAAATAAAATAATGAGAATATTGATCTGATTAAAAAGAAACTATTTTAATCTTACTTTTATTTCATTTTTGTCAAACAATTTTTAAAACTATTTTAATAAGACATTTATTTAAAAAAAACGTTCACGTTAGCTAAATTAAGGGCAGAATTTCATATTTAAAAGTATAATATATTAAAACGTAAATATTCATTCTTTTGATTAATAATAATTATTTTAAATTAATTATTATTTAATTAAAAATTAATTATCTAAGAGTTATATTTATTTTTAACTTTTTGTTATCAAATCAAATCTATTTATTTAGGTAAAACTTATTTTTGCATATATTACTATGTTGTACAATATATAGTAGTTTATAAGATAAAGATTTATAGTAAACATTGCACGTCTCATCGCCAATTCATCTGTTCGAGATTTCGGGATTTGCATAGCTACGTACAACTCGAGAAGGGGAGACAACCTTTTACTGGCCGATGTTGCCCAAAGTCTCGAGCGCATACGTACGTGCTTGTGTGCGTCATGATACCGAATGCTATTATATCAGCGACCAGAATCTGACATTATTGACTGCGATCTGGGAAACGCTAGAGATGCTTCGAAGCATTGCGTAATCAAAATAATGAAACTTATTCTTTTCGTCCTAACTGAATAAAGCGAACGCTTCGAAGCATTTAGCGGCTTCGCCGCCATAAAGATGTATGTAAGATTTATAAAATTTATAAAATTTTATAAAATTTCCTACTACTTATAATAAGATATAAAGAGATATAAAATGCATATTATAAATACTATATTAAGTTATTATACGTTTAAAATACTATATTAATATTATATTAAATATATAGATTTATTATATGTTACATTCATTCGTAAAGAATTTTTTATATATACTTCTTATTTCTTTCTCATATAGAAAATCTACGATGTCTTATATTTTATGAAAACATACGTAATTACGGATTCACAGAACACTTTCTATATATTTCTATATATTTTATTACTTTTTTTATTACCTCCAATTGGCCACACTTTAATCATTAATTAAATATATTGCTTTTTATCGCGATATATGCTTTACTTTCTACTGTTCTTTTTGTAGCATAATGGAAATATAAGAAAAAAATACAAAAGAAAATACAAATACAATAGTAAAATTTGCTTAGTCAATATCTATTTGTAAGTAGAGTTATTGCATTTCTACTATATTCAAAAAATCGAAATCGACCTTTATTTCTGAGTTTGAATAACTAGGCTATTTCTCCATTTTTTCTTGTTCATTTTTAATTAGGTGTTTTATGTTTTTGCTATCAGAGCAATATTTATTAATAAAAAATTTTTCTTTTTGCAACATTTCTTATTTGCGGTCTGAAAATTTTAATCACGTTATTCCTTTCGTAGTGAAAGATATTAAGATTCACTTTTCTGAACTGATTATCGAGCAAAATAATCATAATTATGAGTCCCAATAATATCATGTCCATTCGTTGCATAACTTTTTTTTCACAAGTGTCCTTTAATAATGCTATAATCAGAATAGAAAATTTTTCATATTATAAATTTTAAAAATTAAAGAAATGCTTTGTAAAAATATATGTAACATATTCATTACGTTATTTCTGTATAATTATCAGAGCGCAGATCTCATTATCGTTTTTTCCAATCGTTTTTTCCAACTGCGTACTAGGATAGGAGTGTCGCGAAAAGTATCGTTTACGTTGCACCGGTCTAATGATTTAACATAACAAAGAGAGCATCTTCGTAGAGTACAAAAATATCAATAAATAGTTTATTATACATACTACTGTGATCAAAAAGTAAAGCCAATTTGTTTATAACTTAGAAAATTTTTATTTATTCTTCCAAATCTATATCATCCCCTTCAAAGTAATCCCCGCCCGATACAATACACTTATGCCAGCGATTTTTCCAATCCTCGAAACATTTCTGAAACTCGATGGTTGGAATGGCCTTTAGTTCCTTCTTCGATTTTTCTTTTATCTCATCAATCATTCAAAACGGTGTCCCCGAAGCGGTCTTTTGAGCTTAGAGATTACATATCGTTCCACAACCACCGGGCGGGGACTACTTTGAAGAGGATGATATATTGTAGATTTGGAAGAATAAATAAAAATTTTCTAAGTTATAAACAAATTGGCTTTACTTTTTGATCACAGTAGTAAGTTGTTTATCTGTTATATAATTTAGAAATGTAAAAATTCAACAAGAATTTTGAAAAATCAATTAAAATAATTAATTTTATCTTTTAAAATATTTTAATAAATGATATATTTAATATTTCATATTTATTATTTCATATTATCTTTTAAAATATTTTAATAAATGATATATTTAATATTTCATATTTATTATAATTAATTATATATATATATATATATACCTATATATATATATATATATATAGGGTATCTGATTTATTAATATTATAGGAGACTATTATACTTTTGTACTCTGCGTGACGGTATCCTCTTTGCTACGTTAAACTATCAGACCGGCGCGGCGTAGACGACTGCTTCTTACAATATTCGGCCTCTAGCACGCACTTGGAGTGAGAAAAACGCATCACATATAAAATAGACTGAACATCGCGATAGGCAAACACGCGCCAGCTGTAGAGAGAGAGATATATGATACATAGAAGGCACATGTAACATCTCATTGGTAATTTTCATCGATATAAAGAAAAGTTATCAAGAAGATGTTAGTAAAAGGGACAATATAGGTCCCTCTCTCTCTCTCTGCAGCGAGTGCGTATTTGTTTAATACAATGTTCCGTCCACATTTATATGTTGATGCGTTTTTCTCACTCCAGGTGCGTGCTAAAGGCCGAATATCGTAAGAAGTAATACACGTACACGCGATATCTTATAATAAAAATAAAAATTTTAATATTTTTTATTTTCTTTTGAAAATAATCTTAATAAATTAATAAAACTTTTACGATTAAAGTAATATTATGAATATAACATTATTTTCAGTTTTTAATAAAACTATATTGTTATGTATCTCACTGATAGTGAGAGAATATACTAGAATGTTTCAAAAGTAAACGAGACTGTGATTTCAATTAATATATTATACATTGCCCAAATAAAATATAAAATATACAAATTCATTATCTCTCAAGTGTATGTGTTATATATTGCCTACAAAATAAATAATAATCGATTTAATGATTTCTTTTAAAATTTCTTGCACAAAACACTCTTGTTTAAAATGATACAATTTATGGCTTCAAACTATGCATTTTATACATATTACGATCTTAAAGTATGCAAGTTGCGTACTTTAAGGTCGTAATATATATAAAATGCATAGTTTGAAGCCATAAATTAATGTTTCAAAATTTGTTTATCAAAAAGTTTAAGAAATTTAAATTGTTTAAATCGATATCCTCTAAATATAAATGAAAATTTTATTTTACATATATAAAGTATAATTTGAGGTCTCTCCGTGTATCATTATAGTACTAATAGTGCCATCTATCGGTAAATTATATAGGGCTCAAATTATGCATTTAATATATACACATAATGTTCCCAAATCATACATTTGATATATGGATACTTTGAGTCTTGACCCTAAAGTATACAAAAGTCTCCAAAACATTCATTCGCCTGAAATTATGTCCCCGTTGTAAACGTTTAACATATATATATATATATATATATATATATATATATATATATATTTATTTATTTGTGTGTGTATATTTATACATACATACATATATATACATATAATATTTTTATTATTTTATTTCGCATTACATATTTTTAAAGATAATAAAAATATAACTGTGAAAGAATTTTGTGTTTTTTTTTATTTGAGACTTAATTATTATCTGATTAATTATCATATCAGATTAATTATAGTTCATGTATGTATTCTTTGCGTAGAGAATTGAAATTGTTGTAATCTATTTCTATCTTTCTATATATATGCTTTATCATAAGTTTTTATGTTTATAAACTATATGAAAAAAAAATAAAATTACAAAACAGTCATCTGTATTGTCAGTATAAAAACTATTTTTAAGTTTAATTGGTTCTTGACATACTTGCTCTTTAACTTTGACTTTATATTGCTTACTTTGATGAGTTACTCACGTTTTCTATCTCACTACAATTTCTATCACACATCGGAATTATGCATGAAGGAGAAAAGGTAGATACCATGAGACGACCACTAGCTCCTGTATCTTACGAAGTATGTTGCCTGAATGATGGGAAGATTCGAAGAGGCGGGTGCAGCTATCTCAAAAAAGTACCCTATTACGAAGGCACCGTTCGAGATGCTCGAGATCTCGTCTTTTTCCTACAAAGAATGTAGAGTGCGATAAAACGGCGTTCGGAAAAGAGCGACGGATAACAGAAGCGAACAGAGTCATATATGTCTATGACATAGCTACATCAGACTAAAATAAAGTAACTTTCATGATATATGTATTTGATCTGAAATCAGTTTTCATTTCATGTTTTATTGTTGCTGGTAACATTTATATAATATTTGTTTATAGGTGACGTTTAATAATGTTTATTTAATGGTCCAAGTCAAGCGTGATATTAAAATGTCGAAAACGTAATTGTGCAAATAAAATATTAATAACTGTATCGTTACTCTTGTGTTGACAAGTTGATAGACATATATGTATTATAATTTATAAAAAATGTAGGGCATATAATTTTTTCGTTAAAGAGATATCGAAATATATTTCAGTATTTAACATTTTAATATTTAATATTTCAGTATAAACAATATTTGAAAATATAATTTTATAGAAATATTAGAAACTCACAGATATTAATAATTAATTTTTTTCTACATGAAAATAGTGTATTAAGTATTAAAACGTAATACAATAAATTTTATAATAACATATTTATAAATGAAACGATACTTCAGCAAGCTAGTAAATATGAGAGAGACTTCCTATTTCATGTAATCGTATAATTCGAGATTCCATAGTATATGCCATGGAAGAGAAAGTCGTAGATACCGTGGGATAGTTTTCTACACAGCGACACAAATTGCAACGCTTTACGCCTGATGAAATCGCATAAAGTCAGCGCAGATCGATATCGTCTTAAGAAATACAGCACCCCGAACCGCTTTCCTTCGAATCCAATTAAGCTTAAAGGGCTTTCAACGTGTCCATTCCGGAAATTATGCCACGGTAATTTCTTTCAGCACTTAAGTCGCGCGTTTATCGTTTAATTTGTATAGTTAAATAGCCGCGTGCTACATATATATATATTTGTCTTTTTCTTTTGTGAATATGTTTGTTTCGTTAAAAATTATTTTTTTCTGTCCGCGACAGCAATTCTGCGCGTAACTTAAATTTTATATTTAATTTCATTATATGATTTATTATAGATATTATATCGTTTTTCTAATACTAATTGAAAGATTTCTATATACAAAATCTAATACTCGCACAGCGAGTTCTGTTAGTTTTTACGGAAACATTTATGTTATGTTTAATTTCGTGTTACCACTTTACTGAATCGAAAAGGAATTTAGATAGTGCTTTGGTCGAATAGTAGCTCGTTTACAAGTTCGACCGCAATCTCCGTAGCAGAAGAATAGGCGTAGTTAGATGTTGGTCGATCAATTGTGTCCCCGCGCAATTGTATCCTGCGCGTTCTCCAGTGTGCCATACGCAGCGAAACAATTAAAATTGCTTTTGTACCCTGTAACAGCCTCGCAAATTAGCTGTGGGAAGTCAAAGGGCGTCTCTCAGACGTGATGAAAGTAACGGCGCGCCAATTCGCAACGTGCTGACCTCGAACAAAACTGTAACCTACTACTGCTTGTGGTTTCTGGAAGTGCCGAGTTCACCCACTCGCACATACCGCTTATATCGCAGCAGTACTCAGACGCCTCTCTGCAACTACTATTATCTCTTCTAAACGATTTGTTCGATACGGACTAACGCGCTGATAGTCGTACAAGCGAGATTAGTTGCGGTCCAGCAACTTTGGATCGCGTAGTCTGGTGAGATTTTATGCATCAGCGATGTATGTACGTGCAAAGCGAAACGGATAGAAATGTAATATCTCTAAACTAGTCGCCTCGTTATGGCATGTGTGTAAATCATGTCGCGCGAGCATTTCGTTATATGCGTATTAAAATGTGTATATCTATTTAATAGATTTGTCTTGGCACTTGAACGAAAAAGAGAATGAAAAAAGAAGATTTTGAGTTATGACGAACGGTGTAGAAAATAAAGTTTGCGCTTGTAGTTTGTGTAAATTCTGCAAATTTTTGATTATATATATATATATATATATATATGTACAGATTGTTTGATGAATAATCTCTCGTAGACATGTAGCAAAATAAAAATAATATAAATTCCTATAACATTTTTTTTATAATGAGAATTTTTTCTTGATCGAGATATATCTCTAAAGTTAAGATTTGAGAAGAATTTCTTTTAATTTTTATATCTGTAGATTTTTCTAATAATTATTTTTATGTTAAATAGAAGTCTATTTTTATAGTAAGTAAAGGTTTTAAAATAAGAGCATAATAGAAGATTTCTTGATGTTACGTTAGACAGTCAGGGGTGAATCACCTATAAATCATTTAACTTACACAACTTTACAAGTAGTAATTCTTTTATTTTTTTATTTTAAATATGTTTTTAAATTCTTTGAATTTTTTTCTAAAAAAGGATTGTTTAATTTCGTTCATTTCAAAATTAATTGTTTTTTTTTAGAAAAATACTAAATATTTGATAGAAAATAAATAATGATAACAAAATGATGATGGTAAAAAATGCGTTGTAGAAAAGAATTTTGTAGGAAATTGTGGGGTTACTTTTACCTGCTCTACATGCTCACGAGAAATTGCCTACCGAAACACTCTCATATATATGTATAAAAAGAAAAGTAACTATAGAAAACGGAAGTATGCGTCGAAAACGGTATTGGTGAGAAAACGTCGCGGTTAGTTCGCTTCTCTCCATAGCATTTCGCAACGAAGAACGAGTCGCGGGTAGACGTTTATTTCCATTCAGCCCGGTTGCCGCCGCGAAGAACCGACACAGAGGAAGTGAGGGTCGCATTTGTACGTTAAGCCGCATTTGCACGTTGCCAAGCTCCCCCAAACTACTCCGGACATTGTTTGCCGTTCTGGCGGAGCCGGAATGGAGAGTAAACGGGGGATACCTAGAAGCTGAGAGACACGTACACAACGAGCGGCGAACGGAGATGGAGAAAAGCGAAGGAAAGGGGAGCTCGCAATTCCCGGATCCACGAATTCGATCCGCTCCACAGAACAGAAGCAGCTTGCAAAACTTGCGAAACTGCTACGCGACACGAGAGGCTGTTATTATGCGACACCAACGCAAACTCTGGTAGTCGGATAGGAGAAGTACGCATGACTCGCTGGACACGTCAAGCAGATCTTGGACACTAGATACCTATTTTGGGCAGATATGTTGGCATTGTAACAGCGAGAAAAGACGGTCAGAGGATAAAAATACAAATTTATAACCCTTTTGTATGTATACATACATGTTAATCGAAAGAATCAATGGTTTTTTGAGCTTGATCAATTTATATATGCAAATTATGAAGGTAATGCGATGAAATTTTGAGCGAAACCTACTTCTTATAAGAATATTTGCAGCCTTTACCGAGAAATGTTAATAATGTAAAATGCCTCCACGAAGCAGACCTCGATGAGTTATTATGCATCGTAATAAAGTGGCCTAAATAAACTAGAAAGTGATGGTAAAACTATAAGAAATAATGTATTCTTTCCTCATCGACTTGGGTGATTAGAGCGAGCAAATATATTATTGCGCTCTACTAAACTTTCCGGGAAATTTAGTTTTCTCTTATTTTGCTTTTAACTCGCCTTGTAAAAGTATATATTAATTAATTAACAGGTTCTTTACTAACTTCAAAGCTTTTTATATTCTACCATCAAGACCAATCAAAGGCTAATATGTAACTTCCATACTTTATAACAATTTACAATAATTTCTAGAATGAAAAGCAATTTTATTATGTCTTATCCTGCAATTCTTATATTAATTAGATATTTTATTAATTATATATAAGCATTCTTTATTATTTAATATATTTTTAAGCAGTATAATTTTTCTAACAACAAATAATTCTCAATATTTTAACGAAATTAAATGATTATTTATTTAATCACATTCTTAATATATCATTTAATTTATAGTTTTCATATATTTTCTTCAATAAATTTTTCTCTTAATATATAATAGGACTTAATAGTGTTAAATAAAGTAAAATAAAATATCATAAGTAACTATTAAAATAATAGCTTGCTATTTACATCGTTGTGTGTATTTAAGAAGAAAATGTCCGAATTGACTCGATATAACTCAAGGTAATAATACATAAATTGATTTAACTTTATAGCCCTGACGACATAATAATGATGTGCATGTATATAGAGAGTGTATTAGAAGTTCCATATATTTTTCTAAATATAAAAGAGAATCTAAATTAATTAAATAAGAAAAACGGCATGGTTATGTGTAATGCTTCAATATTTAAGAATTTTATTTCTATTTTCAGAAAGATAAATAGATAATATAATAGTTTGAAATAAATTTTTTACATATTTGGTTTTAAAAATAGATAATATAATAACATTTATAACATAATATTTTTACTGCAATCTATTTCAAATGTATTTTACTTTAATAAAATTTATTTTAATATTTATTTATTAATTTATTTGAAAAAATGTTAAAAAGAATAAAAAGTATCAAATTACAAATATTTGATATAATGAAAATGATTTCAAATTTGTTTAATAGTTAATTGTTGAAAGAGCCTCATAATACTGTAAATTTACGGTGACACACTGTATATATTGACAATGTATATGTCAATATTATAGGCGCCGAATACATTAGAATGTCTGCCTTGGAGATAGACAGTGGTCTATACACCGCATATGACGATTCTGAATGACATTTACATTGGTCACTTTAATTAGAAAATAGCAACACAAACACTTATTTATATCATACTATTGTCCAGATAAGGGCGATAAGTAAAATATAAAGGCGATAAAGTAAAATGTAATATAATATAATATAATATAATATAAGGCGATAAAGTAAAATATAAATATAATGAAAAAGCTATTTATAGATAAATGCGATAAATCGATTTAATCTGACATGATTTAAATCTTATCAAATACTGATTGATACACATTGATACCAACAAGTAATGCGCAACAATAAATATCTTTATATTGATAAAATTGTTACTCTTAATCTAATTATTTTTAATAATTTAAAAATATTTATTTTAAAGAACGATGATCACATTGAAAAAACTTGAAAATACTTTACAACTGATTAGAAATCTTTATTTTCATATATATATTTCTTCTTAATATTATATAAAAATTCACACTTTTAAAAAAATATAAATATAAATTATAGTTGATGTTGCAAGATAAAATATATGCGATTTATATAAATAAAACTATTCATACATTTCTTACATAAATTTTACTTAAACAATTATACTTGTATTACCTCTTATATTATTTGTAATTATTTAAATGCTAAAATTCACAATTTTAATCGTTTTTTTATCAAATTACATATATATATATTATGTAGTTTGATAAAAAAACGATATATATATATAGGAAATGAATTATTTTCTGTTATATGTTCGGCGATCAGACCGATATATGTATATGTATTGTTTTAATGCATTCGTGTTTGTTAAACTATAAGTTTATAAAGCAAAAGTAAACATCTCTCACGTCAAACTTTTACAGGGAAAGCATCTTCGGTGTTCTAAGTCCCCGATCGATACTTCCCTTGAGGTGCTTCTCTCGCTGTTGCTACGGCTATTATTACGGTAGCAACAAAAACGGGATACATGGATGAAAGTTGATCGCTATCGGGTATTACTTCCGCATCCATATATTCATCATGTTCTTTTGCACGATGCATTATATATAGAAGATAGCCTTCACAAAAAAGAAATTCGTTTTTATATTCATCAGTTTTGTAAATTCATGCTTTACATTTGTGCTCTCAAGATACATACATAATAGGATAGATTGTGAGTATGAATTAATTATTATTATTTCTATTTCGTATATCGAAAAGAGTATTTTAAAATATGAATACGCTAAATGTACGCATTAGTTGCAATTTATTAATGATATTACAAATCGCTATAAGCGATGTTAACATCCTTTATCTTGAATATATTATTATTATATAATTCATGATATATATACACACACATACACACTTTACGCGGTGGACATTATAAGTTTATCCAAACATTAAAAATCAAATTTATATAACCCATTTATATAACACCATATATAATTATCTAACAAATCTTGTTATATTAAACCGCACATATACAGTAAGATTAACACAATAATATATATTATAATTTTCATATATATTTTTATAGAAAAAAAGAAAGAGTGGATTATTATTATATTCTTTTCCTTTCAACACACAGATATTACAAATTAATATATATTTATATATTGAGTTATTTATGTATATTATATCAAATCGTAGTAGTGATATTATTCGTTTTTAATATCCACTGTCTTTAGTGAGGGAATAAGTTCGATATTGAACGGAAACTCGCAACGCAATACTTCTATTCGCCCGACAGAAATAAATATACTTCCAATATTCTACCCTTTGTATCCGGCACGATTAAGAGCACCCATTTAATAACTGCACGATGAAAACTTGGAAAGATTGCCCTTCGAATTGTAAAGATTAATAATGATCGATATCCATCCAGATTCTCGAAGGAACTGGGATATGAGCGCGAAAAAGAGAAAAGAATGAACGTGGGTAAGACGAGTTACGACTCGACGGAGCCACTCAGAAAGTAATTTGCTCGATGCTCGAATGAACAGGAGGAATCGTGCGTTCACAGAAGGTGAGAAGCGAAAGGAAGGAGGAGGCGAGAAAAAGAGGATGGAAGAATGAAAAACTGCAGGAAGAGGTTGAATTCCACGCGTAAATAGGGAGAAAGTCGGTGACGACTGCTGCAAAGAGAGAAAATGCAAAATAGCTCTGTAGGATGTACCAATAAAAGCGCACTGCCGCATACTTCCACCCCCTCATCTTATTGTAACTCCTTCATTTCCAAAATAAATGAAGAACGCGCCCTCAATTGAATGCATCGCTGCGAAAACATAAACAGTCGGCACTGCGATAGGAGTACGAGAAGGAAAGGCGCTTGAAAAGATTTTTCCTTTTCTTGTAACATCACCATATAAAATGAAAAATAGGCGAAAATGTTCTATTAGATACAGCCAAAGCTATTAGTAAGCTTATAAATATTTATCTCTCCTATTTCATGCTCATACACATGTTCCGCATTCATATTTAATATTTCCTTTCCATCATTAAGCTTTTCGCTCAGATAGAAAAAAAAAATTTTGAAGTTACATTTAATTATATGGTTAAAAGTTAAATTGCACTTTAAAATGTAAAATATTAATATATACATAATTAATCAAATAAAATTAATTTAAAATTCGTTCTTACAATTAGTCTATATGTGCGCGCGCGCGCGTGATGTATGATGTGTATATATGTGTAAAAAACAAAGCTCAAACAATTTTTGTCAATGTAATTTTGTTGCGAGTATCATATATGCTTCTAAGTTTTGCGTTACATTCTGTTCCACGCCTGCATGATTTTCACAATGAATATTAATTATCAAAATTCTCACGGAACTTCAGTAGAATCCGCCTCACTGCACAGACACAACATGCGTTGACACGGCGGCGCGTGGAATAATCACGTAAATGTCATTATGCTAGAGAAACTTTGCGTCTAGAATAATAAGGGAGTATAAATGCAAATGAAAATTATGAAAATGAGTCATTAAGCATGCATCATTCTCATACGAAGTTGAATCATATTGAGAATTCTCATGATCCGCAGTATTGCGGATTCCTTTTTTAATAATATTTTAAATAATTACCACACACATTTGAAAAAGAATAGACAGCACAATTGCTATCCGCGAAACGACTCTGAAAATCATCTCGTTAGAAACATCTGCATATTATCCATTTCAATTTTCGTTTTCGTATAGTCTCCCTCTTTTTTTTCACGCAATCAAGCTGCTGTTAACGCGCGAGCATTATGGGCGTATAATCGTAGAAAATCGTCGAGTTTGAGAGGTTCTGTCAAGTGTTCAGCAAATACGACCACGCGTTTGCAGCTATCTTAGGGGAAAATTTGATTACTCGTCTCTCGTGTCGGCTGGTGAACTAGATTGACGTAAATCTCTCTTTTATCCTTTTGCTCGTGTCTCTTATTCGCAGCACGACGACTTATGAAAAATCCACGAGATCTTATGACAGCTTTATCAGTTAGTGAAGCATACCTTAGCATTCACCGCTGAGAATTTCTGTAAGATTGTTATTTTGGACTTTGTTTCTCGATAATATAAATTATATGTATATATTCCCGCAAGGAATTAAACATAATTTATTGGAAAGTTGTATAATTATTTTATGAGATAACTCTCTCTCTCTCTCTCTCTCTCTCTCTCTCTCTCTCTCTCCTCTCTCTCTCCTCTCTCTTTTTTCTCTCTCTCTGTTTCTGTCAAATTGTTATCAAAGCAATTAATTTACATTAAATATTAAATTAAAAGTGATTCAATATGTTGCCGTTATAGTTATGTTATTATTATCTTTCAGAGTGCTGAATTGGTTTATTTGTTTCAAAGTAGCAGTTTGCATTACATTGTACTGTATAAAGTTGGTATCGCAGAAACAGCACATATTACTAATATTAAGCGTGTAGTTATAAGTTCGTCATAAAGCGTTAACTCTTGACGATATCGCGTCGAATAGTTTATACTGCAATGACATACTGGTAGCTATGAAAGTATGTATATACTACGATGCAACATGTAGGCACGTATATATACTCGCCGATGGAGCAGTAAATATTCTTTCTCATGCATTATGTAAACGCAGAGTATCTTGTTTCCTGCGTTACTGCGCGCCCAAGAGACCTCGATTCTTTATGAGTGCTTTTTCTTTTGTTTATATAGCGGGCTTGGTACACCCCCGCTACAACGATACATCGACGCGGTGCATGTGTGCGAACTGTTGTTAGTGCATCTGTAAAGCCCTCATGATGGAATATAAGAAATTTCACTTCGAGAACGCAAACCTAGTGGCATCGATATTATCTTGTCTGGTCGTCAAAAGTGTATTCTAAACAGAAATTTTCGTAAAAACGGTAATAAAAATAAGACAATAAAATTATTTATTTACTTTCTTTTCAACAATTCTTATTCAATATCGATAAGAGATGGAAGAAAAAAAGAAGATTTTTATGAAAAATATTATTGCACTGTTATGTCATTTATAATTAGTAAACTTAAATTAATTAATTAACTTGTTTTTAAATATTTAACAGAAATGACAATATGATATTGATGTTTTCAAATCTGTTTTCGATATGCAGACAGTAAATATAAGTTCATTGAAACAACATGAAACATTGAATCGAGGCATAAAAGAATCGATAAAGCGAATATTCATATTCACCAGCAAGGTGCATTCTAACTCATTCTCAAAATGAAAATTACAAAAATAAAAATTTACGAATTTAATCGATTTTTTCTTATGTAACAATGCAACGTTATTTATGAATAACGAACTAGATAAATATTTCTGAATGCAAAGATTTACATTTTTAATTTCGAATATATTTTTTATAATCTTGTTTCCGCCTTCTTTTCCGCTGAGATCTTCGTCGTTTCTCTTATGCGTAACATCAAACGCAACTTCTTGCTATTTGGTATTCGAATTGCACCTCCGGCACCTCAGTCAAAATTTCTTGCACGTATATCGCCAGATATTCATCTCGCTGATATTCAGCATCAAATATCACCCATGCCTTTTATGCAAAACATCAAATTTCATTGAAAGGGAAACTAGGCTGACTGAACGCGGGAAGAAACATGTCCGATCACGTGTACTGCCTTCAAAAAATGTAAACAGAAAATATTATTCTCATACTTTCCGATATTATATGTATCATGCTGCAAGTATTTTTATACATTTCTTCTAAACACGCATATTTTGAATGCAATCACATTTATTAATAACAATTTTTTATAATTAATGCAAAAGTATAATTTTCTTGCATTCCTCCTATTCAATTTTCGAGTAATTTACGATCAATATCAACAGTGTATTATAAATCTTTCTATAATATATTTTTTATTTGCATAAATTGTAACATATACTATTGTAAACGTATTCAAATTTTTGAACAATGCAAATGCCAATGCAAACTTTAATATGCATATAATATATCGCGTGCGATGCTGAGCATGAAAAAAATCCTCGCATAAACATATATAACTTTCATTGTGATCTGTTACATTAACGTAATGTTTCTGCATATCATCGTTACAAGGATAATGCGTGTATGCACAACATGTGTGTTGCGTGTGTGAGGCTTAATCACTATACAAAACCACGTACAATATAAAATATTACAAAATAATCACTTTCCATTTCTTACTTGATTAGCTTGTTAACTTTCAATTCTTATTTAGAATGCATAACGAGATATCAGAATAAGTTTTAAATTATAGAAAGAATTATTTTTCAATTGTAACATTGATGAGATTTTACCAAAGTAAGCTTCAAGAAAATATTTAAATCTCATTTATCTCTTTATTTTCAAATATTTATTTTATTTTCTATATTTAACTTTATATTATTAAAATTTTTTAAAAATTTATTATCAAAAAGTTTATTTTATTAAAATCTTTTAATCAATAATTATATAATTAATGTAAAAATATAAAAACTCAGAAAATAAATTGCACACGATTATATTTTTTTTAAATTCAAGTTGATTGAAAATATCTACATCATAAAAGAATATGATCAAAAAATTACAGAATTTTTAAATGATTATGTATAAAGTGCTTATGTGTATAAAAAGTTGCTTAGTAATTAAAAACTGCAAATTTTATGTTAATTTAAATAAACAACATATTGTCCCATTGCACCAAAGTACATTTTTACTAATTTTTACTAATGTATTTTAAGTCTTGTACTTGCTATAAATAAAGGAAGCGTTTTTTTCTTATTTAAGTGTATTCAGTTATAAATCATCTATGCAACTCCTGGTTTTCTCGTTGCATCAACGAGAAATATCTTTGTGAGATATACATAAGAGGATGTGAACATGGAAGCGCACTTAACGGATAGCGATTATATATCTTCTTTACATAGACATTGTAACATATTTAACATACATATATATTTTTATTTATTATGATATTAATATGATATTTTTATTTATTATGAATCAATATTTACGATAAAAAGTGAATAATATACAAATTTCATTACAATCAATTTACCACACCTTACATGAATCATAAACGCTCAATAGATTTTGGTTCAACTTATTTGCGCTTTTCAATATACATATATATGTATATATATAATATACAGAGAGAATATATTATAAAACATTCTTTTTTCCATTAGTCGTTCGTCACATACGAAATTTCATCAGACGTAATGGACGTAAAATTTACTTCTGCCACAGACGCAGTCATGGAAATACAATGCGTACCAAACGGATGTTCGTTGTGTCAGATTCCGGAAAGTGTGGAAGTGCGAGATCCGAAAAATCCATCAGCAAGCAAATGGACAAAAGCAGACAAGTATTGGTGACTTCAATGATATTATTCTGAAGGTGCACGATCGGTTACACAAAAAGCCGATAATGCTATGTCATATAAATACTAGTCAATATTAATAAAAAAATATAACTTAAGTAAATTATATACTACTTTATTTTATTATCACAAGATATTCAATATTTATCTTATAAATGTCATGTAATATACAATATATCTAAATGTCAATTTTATTCTATAATACAAGTCAGATTGCAATGAGATTTACAAATAACTCGTTTCGCTCTTGAAATATAATATTGATATAAAAATAAATACAAAAATCTTTGTTTAAATAATGTAAAAATGGTACCCGAAATGTTCAGAATATTTTCCAGCATATTTTCTCACAAGAGCTGTTTTTTAAATCGTAATTACGCATTTTTTTAATCGCAATTGTATAATATAACTTTAATTTATGAAAAGAAATTATGTTTTACATTTATATTTTTAAACATTATTACGACAATAAGTTGTAAACTATATTAATTTAATTTTAAATTTAATTTCTTTTTTTATTTTATAATTAAAATTTTAAACACGTAATTTTTATTGAAGTTTTCGGTGTTAAAAAAAAGTATTGTTGTGCTAGTTGCTTCAACTGTCAAATATTATGCGATGATATTACTAAAGGAAGAGAATAAAAGGGGAGAAAGATTTAGCAAGAGGGGATAGTTTTAATTTGTGGGCAAGAGTAACGGCAACTGCCGTCTTATTGGAAACTTATATTGGGTTTCTCTACTGCTATGATCAAGGCTAGACTTCACAGTAGCCACAGTTCTGGGCAAGAACGATCGATCGTTCCCTTTGTCCCGTACGAAAGATCCGCTGAGATCCTTATTCCGTTGGGACATGCTTCCTTGTTGCTCATGATAGCTCGCAATAACGTAGAAAAATAAAGCATTGGCATTTCTTCTGATACAATCTCTTATACTTTGAAAAGACAAAAAGTTTTCCACTCTTATTGCCATTAGACTTTTCTTACTTGTTCTTTGTTTAGAAAAAAACAGTATATCTTTGAAAAAGGTGCATTTTAATTATTTTCATGATATTTTAATTTAAAATCTTGATATACGGCTTCATTAATACAATTAAATAGCAGGATATCTGTTAGAATAACAAATATCCTGCTATTTAGGAACATATGAATCAATAGATGTAATAATAGAATACGAAAAAATTCACTCATGAAATTAATGATTCATGTAGAATAATTGCCGACTTAATTTTCGTCACGTGACGCGCTTCAAATGTTATATATTTCTGCTCTATCAGTCTTCTTCTCGCATAATAATTATCATTTAAAAGAAGGAGGATACGCTAGGACTACGTGCTCGTCGTATTACAGGAATAAGCAAACTGCATTACATACATTTGGAGAAGTTCTACCGTAATTCCATCATCTCCGCGAGCAATTTTACACAATTCAGCATCCTTGAAAGTGCGTCGAGAATTTATGTTTCATAATGAGCCGGCAAATTTGCGATTAACATTAGGGAAGTCAGTGGTCCGATTTATTATTTAACGGACTCTTTATCGAAAAGCCGCGATCTTTGCTCTCGGCGTGTTTTGACACTCGAAAATATTCGTTGGTTATCATAGCGATTCGTTTTCATGCAAACTTGTTTTTACTGAAACTCGATAATACCGCAACAAGCTTTTCAACTAGATTCTCCGCTTCAAAGAGTACATTCGATTCACTTTTTCACCGCCATCATCGATATAACGTTCTAGCCATGGTCGCCTCCCGAGAGATCATTCCGTCGAGATTGTGGACGATTCGGGAGGTACCTTCGATCGTACGGGAACAATGCTTAAGTGGCTGTTATCGCGTTTGAGCACAAGCCACAGGGCGTTCCTGACCCATTTTGGGGAAGATCCTGCGGGATGCAATAATGTCGTCTCCTCCGCGAGAGCACGTACCTCGGCGCAATGTAATGAGAATTGCATTGTGCATTATCGTAAACGTAGCCGCTTCCTGAGTGTCCCCTAGGTAATTATCCAGCAGTTGGAGAGAGCTCGGACAAGCCGGTGTTCTTCGAGCACGAGCATCGAGAGTATCTTATATATCTAATTTTACCCATTATCGGATAGATCGAGGCGCACGTATCTTCTCGAACGTTTAGCAATGCATGTATTTATTCGCGTTATTTATTGTTATAATTGTACCAAGTGCAAACTGTACGTAATGTAGCACAGTAAGCTCTGACTTACATAGCAAGTTTACTCACCTAGACATAACAGCATGTGATATATAGGAGAACTTAAATTAACTGCGTGGAGAGAGAGACTGACTGGTGCAGAGAGAGCATTGCCCAAAATTGAGGGTTATTTTTAACGCTGATTACCACACGATATTCGCCGAGGGCTGAAGCTGCCTACGTTGTAATACCCCCGTGGGAAATCTATTTCATTTCGTGCACGAATTATATCGCAAAACAAGCAAATACGTCTTATCGTTTCGTTAACTGCAAACAGCGCTTTTTTTCATTACAAACGCAGAACGCTCTCGGATTAAATCGAATTAAATTGTGCAGAAACTGAAAAAATGGTAGAGTAAATATTGCGCACAATTTGCTTGAAATAAATAAAAGATTTTATTTAACGTTAAATCAAAATAAAAAAAAATGTGTGCATGATAAAATCAGAGTGTAAAGCGCAAATTAAATAAATATAAATCAATTCACGCGCGAGAGAATCTCACGTTTGATACTCTATTCATCGTTTTCCCCAGGCAAACTTTACCGCTTTTCTTTCGTCCGAACTTTCTCTCGCTTCTAAAGGGGAAGGTGGGAGATTCCGCGTTGGTGGTTACGGGACGGGACGAAGTACGAAACGAGTTCGAAGCTCGTTAACATGAGAAAGCACGCGGGATTGGCAAAAATGTCGTTTCTTCCGACCAAGAGAAAACGGGAAAATTACGTCCAGCCATTTAACTGCGACGTTTGCTTTCAACGGCTCGCCGCCGCGCCGCCGACAACAAAAGGCGAGCGGAATAAGCAGGCCTTTTATCTTCCCGTAGATTTATGAAATTTGCGAATAAAAGTATACCCGGGAGCGATATATCGCTTTGTAAAATGGCCCACCGACGTCGCGTCGCGTCGCATCGCCCGATGCAATGGTTGCAGCGTCGCTATTCGCGCCGCATGCCATGCATCGAAGCGTACGAGCAACGATAGCCCAAGTCTACTATGGCCCGCAGACTATACACCGTCGTAGAAATTGGATGCAGGTATATAAATCCAGTCCATCCCCGTGCCATTCTTCCCCTTTACATCGAAACATTTCTGAATTGGGCCCATGCACATACATAGAGTGAGAAAACTAACGTTCTCTTTCACATCTGCCGAAAACCCAACTACGTTATATAAATTCGAAAATATTCGACAATATTTTCTTATTTACTCGTGTTTGCCAGTATCAAAAATTCTGCCATCAACAAGTTAATAGACACTAGTAACGGCATATTTATAATATATCGAGCTTGGTTTATTAAAGTGTGTTGATAAATGATTTCATATATATCTTGGGCATTTTTATTAGCTCGGAAATATGCAACGAATTGTTCTCAGGAGACGAGTCATATTTTTTTACAGAGGATTGGAAATTATAGTGTGTATAATGAACAATTCGAGTTTGAAAATGTTTCCTTAAATGATAGCACGTAACACATTTGCAAATTTCGGGGGAGTTCGCATGTCTCTCGTATCCACAATGTTTCGCGGTATTTTGAAATTTGCCCGCCATTACCGCCGGCTACCTTCCGCGAACTTTCAAATAACATTCCTAAACGTGAGTACATAATACTAGTGTAAATGCTCTCGCATACGGCGCGATATTACTGTAATAGCCAACTGAAATTCCAAGCGAGCGGGCGGTAGTCGGGCATAGGCGGCTTTGGAAACTTTATCGATACCTGTCGTCCAGAGACGGCAGTGAAATACGTGAAACATTAAATTTTAATGCTTTTGGATCCATATCAACAGCTTCGGGACGAAAGTCACTTTAATCTAGTTCAGTGCACGTTGAATGGCGTTAGCGGACATTCCGCTATGTGAAATCAATGATTTGTGACAGGGAGACTTTTCGTTTCTCGCTTTATATGATTTATACGCGCGAGCATCCTTCGCACATAGAAAGATATTATTATTTGCACGCGAGTGAGATTTTATTTTTCAATATTTCTTCAAACAAATTCTGTCGCTCTTTTAACGCGTAATAAAATTCTATCGGAATCGAAATTCCATCGGATCCAAAATTTATAAGTAATTTCATAGTTCCTTATAATATTTTATGCACATATATATATAGGCATTCAGTGAAGTTATTTAAAATTTCCGCAAGTTAAGTTATCCTTGATGTTCCAAGAATAAGAACAAGTCAGAGTAAAAATTGCCGAAATAATATCGAAGGATCCGTATAAAACTAGGTCGTATAAATATACTCTTTCAAAGTGTTGTAATATCGAGGTCGGATGTTCTGTTCTCCGTCTGTCTTTTGAGGCAATCCTATTCAAGGGAACATGGAAAATTTCTCTTTGTGCAGCATGAAATCTTCCTACTTCATCACACGAGAAGGATGGATCATAAGACCATCCACCACCATTTCCACGAATAAGTGAATGGTCACAAAATGTTTTTTTTTTCTTTTAAAAATTGTTTTAAGGATTTTTAAATATTCAAAATGAAACCGACATTAAATGCAAATATGTATATCATTTTAGAAAAAAGACATTATTTTTTTATTACTAATTATTTTGATTAAATAATACCATGCTTTTGTAACTGAAAAATACGGGAGATGTTTTGTTTTGATGTTTCCTCTTTTTCTGCAAAATATATTTTGTATACAATAATATGAAGCATGAATAATAAGATATATCTGATTTTATGATACGTAAATTTCTACCTATAATAACGCAAAGTATCCGACGAGTTTTACTATCGCATTTTATTCCTCTTTGATTTTATCTTCCCTTTTGAATATAATAGAAATGTCAATTTTGCATTTAATTGCACGATTTAATTTAAAATCATATTATCGCTCTTTGCGGCACATTAAAGTGATTTTTAAAGTGATTCTCCCGAGAAGAGATAAATTTGAGAAAGACTAATTCTAGGATGAGAGACGAAAGTGCAGAGATGTATCGCGAGAATAAAATTATCTGCTCTGCAAAATACGAAATAATACTGTTCATTTCGGGTAAGACGAACCGTCATTTATTAACAGCGTCGCATTCTTAAGTGCCTCAAGTAACTCAATGCTGGTACGTAGAAGTTCACGAAATAAACTTACTCGTCTTATCCACTGCTGTCGTTTTAGTCGTTCTAAAACTAGAAATATGTCTTCCTCTGTGGCATCTTGTGATATTCCTTTGCGCGCGCCGCGTGAGAAACTGCGATATTGAACGCTTTTTATTTTATTTCATGTATCACAATTGAACAATTTGAAGCAATAACATATTAAATCGTATAAAAAAAATTGCAAAAAAATTTTACTTTAACAATATTTTTTATTATTATCACAGTTATTGTCATTATTATAATTGTTTATTATCATTGTAATAGCTAATTCCTTTTCTTTCAATACATATTAAATAATATATTAGTATTTATTTTTATAATAATATATAAATAAATTTGAAAGTTTTTGTATAGACTATAATATTTTATTTTATATATGTGATATAATTTTTTTATTACGTATTATTGATAGTTTATGTGAAATGTAAAGTTTATTAAGCCACTAATGATACGAAAGAAAGCTCGATTAAATCATATTTTGATATCAATTATCGATGATATGATGCAAAAAGCATGTATTTTTAAATCTCATCAAGTCCGTAGGAAACAATTAATATTTCCCTACATTTCATTGAACGAGCGTGCGTAATTTACATTCGTATTTTAGTTTATTTATACGATATCTGTTAAGTGATTGGGTAGATTAATCAATCGAGTGTGCGGTCGGAAGTGACCTCTCGTTGATAGAGTACAGATCGGTACCTAAATATGATCGTCGATGCGCTATACGCGCTACTGGTTTACAAGAGATACCGCAACCCCCGGAACCAACGTTGTTAAATCGAGGAAGCAATTTTACGAAAATCACGATTTGGTTGATTCGTGCGTCACGCGGACCGCCGTGTAATCCGTGGTTATTCGGTACGCTTGGTCTTTTCGCGTAATCCGTGCAATTATACCAGATCTCTCGGCGAATACCGAAAATTCCTCGCGGCTGGAAATGAGAGAGCACACAATGGAAAAGTTTAAGTGGCAAACCAACGGCTCGTTAGCCGGCGCGGAATGCGCAAACAGAAAGTACCGTTTTTATTGAAAACGCTGGTTACGGTAATTGGATGTAAGCATCATTCGTCGTATAACTTTATCCATACCTGACTGAAAAGTATTTAAATGGGAATAGGAAATGTGTAAAACTCCTAACACACGTACGAAGTGAGTGCCCCTCTACGTACATAACGACGAAAATAAAATCTCGTTTGTCAGAATTAGACGGCAAACACTCGAGCAAATTCTCGGAATAAGTATAATATTTATAAGCGTTCTTTTTTAAATCAGATTATATTTTTTTCCGGAGACAGAAATCATATTTTAGATGTGTACGTACATCTCTCTCGCAAAGGCAAATTCTCTTTAAAGATAATATTACGAGGGGGGGAAGTTAAAATTATATACAAGGAAAATAGTATTCTGCATATCTACTTTGGTACCGGCCGCAGCTGTGTTATTATTAATGTTTCGAAACAAGAGCAGCTACGGAATGTCTCGTCGGGAAGATATTGATATTATCTGTATAATTGAAACTTGGTTCGGAAAGATATAATTATTTCATTCCCTTCGGCATGGATCGAGTTTCGTAACGCGGAGCTCCGTGTAATTCAGCTTTCTTGTGGTAGCCGTGTTCAAGAAGTTCCGGCAACAAGTTACAACCTTCGACTTCTAGCCCGGTAACTTTAAGGGTGAAGAACTCGAGACGCGCAATGTGTCAGACGCCATAGGCGTTCGCTTGATTCATGGTTGACTTCCTGCGGCGTGTAGGAATTGCCTGCTGCTAATCTAAGAAACTGATCATCGCGCATGCAAGCGTCGTGTAATTAACCGCGGCAGAGCTCTTCCGAGGCATACAATGTGCATGTATACATGCGAGGGGTAGAATGAATGGTAGGCTAGCCAAACTAGTGATTAAAAACGTCGCGATGCAAAATTAAGGATCCATTGAATATTCGTTAGACATCTCGAAATATTAATCGCTGATATTAATTGCTTAATCTGACTCTGGTGCCTACATCATTGATATAGTCTAAAAAAAAACGAATGAAAAGAAAAAGAAGAGAGGAATAATGATTAAGAGTATTGGAGAGAAAAGGACGACAACGTGTCACGCGATGTCTGTACAAGAACACACGGAAGAAGCGATGGACGGTAGACGCTCGTCAGAGGGTGCATGCCGCCTCCGCGTTATGGCGAAAGGCGGAAAGACGGAGGGATATAGAGAGGGCTCGCCCGGGCACGACATGGTCGCCCCCTTTATCAAAGACCTTGGCACTTTTGCCACGTCGCAACGCATAATGAAGCAGCACGTTGGGCTTCGGTTATACTGGCGCCAGAGCTCGTGTTTTGCCTCCAGAGAATAGTTATTGTAGCCGCACAGCGTCTCCTTTTGCGCCGGCGGTCCTGTTAGCCTGTCATGTAATGATATTCGCATTGGTATTA